>NC_058414.1:19757217-19996243 GCF_002201575.2 Neomonachus schauinslandi | reverse complement strand
TGGGTGTTATGCACAAACAATGAATCATGGAACACTACATCTAAAACTAATGATGTAATGTATGGGGATTAACATAAGAATAAAAAAAAAAAAAGAGTGGAGATTCAGGGCGCCTGGGTGGCTCAGTTGGTTAGGCGACTGCCTTCGGCTCAGGTCGTGATCCTGGAGTCCTGGGATCAAGTCCCACATCGGGCTCCCTGCTCAGCGGGGGGTCTGCTTCTCCCTCTGACCCTCTTCCCTCTCATGCTGTCTCTCATTCTCTCTCTCAAATAAATAAATAAAATCTTAAAAAAAAAAAAAAGAATGGAGATTCATCCATCCCAACAATTATTGGTTGAGGGCCTACAGTGTGCCAGCCACAGCTAGTAAATACACTTAGACCAAAATCTACTAAGGACCCCTATTGTCAGAAACATGACTGCAGTATTTTCCTCAACACAGAGAGGCAAAGCAGTTTCCAATCTCTTCGAGCTGCCGCATGAGTTGAAATCTCTTTGCTCTCCCAGCGCTGTGCCAAGCTACCTCTGACAATCTGAGAGCTAGAAAGTAATGGCTTTATCTAGCCTCTGAAACACTAATTATCGGCAAAACTGAGATGGAGCTGTGAGCCAGCTGTCCCCTTCCCACCGCGGGGCCTTTCTCTGGACTTGCTCTCCTCTCTGCCTATGTCCCACATTTTCTATTTCCTTTGACTCTTATTTGAAAAGCAATCTTAAAAAATGTAGGTTCTTGGGGCGCCTGGGTGGCTCAGTCAGTTAAGCGTCTGCCTTCGGCTCAGGTCATAATCCCAGGGTCCTGGGATCGAGCCCCGCGTCGGGCTCCCTGCTCGGCGGGAAGCCTGCTTCTCCCCCTCCCACTGTTGCTCCCCTGCTTGTTCTCTCTCTGTCAAATACATAAATAAAATCTTTTTTTAAAAAAGTAGGTTCTTTAAGAAAAAAAAGCCTGATAAGGGGGGGGGGGAAGCAAAATATTTTTCAGCAATATATAAATTACCAAAATTAGCCTAAGAAAAGAATGAAAATCTATACAGACCAATAATCATAAAAGATAACTAAAGATGTACCTTTAACAAACTCTACAGACCCAGGTGGTTACAGATACAGTCTTAAAAAACTGATGATTCATGTCATTTAATGCACTCTAGCTCAGAAAAACGCATTAATCTCTATTTCATCCAGCTAGCCAACACCTTATTAACAAAACCCAATAGACAGTACAAACAAGAAACTTATAAATCAGTTTTGTTTAGGAACATAGATGCAAAATTCTAAGTCAAATATTATCAATCTAATCTAGCAATAAATAAAAAGAGAAACAATTTGAGTTTATTCTAGATATGCAAGGATACTTCAGTATAAATAATCTTTCCAGATAATTCATTATGCCAACAAATTGAGTGTGAAAATGAATACTGCTATATATAATGATAGTATACTAAAACAAGATTTATCAAAATTCACCATCCATTCCTAATTTTAAAATCCTCCAAATAAAGTAGATGTGAAAGGATAATATGATAGAGACTGTTTGCTACAATCTAAGAGCCAACATCAAGCTAAGCAGTGAAACTAACGCCATTTTCCTATTAAAATCAGAGAGAATGCAGACTATCCACATCGGCATTATCAACATCATTTCAGAGCTAATATATTAGATAAGAAAAAAATCACATAAATATTGGAAAATAAAAGACAAAATTATTCTTTTTTGCAGTATGTGATTATAGACATAGAAACTCAAAAAAACTAGTTTAATAAATTAATAGTATAAAAAATTAGCATACTGTACACTGGATGCTTTTCCACATGTTTATATTTACTAACTCATTTATTCCTCATCTCATTTTATGATGGGATCCTATCTAATTCATAGGATGAATCTACAGCCCCAAATCACACAACCAATAAATAAGAAACCTAGAATTTGAACTCGGAGTGTCTAGCTCCAGAAACTGGACACTACATTAAATTGCTTCTTGCATCACTGACTAGAAAAATATATTTAGGGACGCCTGGGTGGCTCAGTCGGTTAAGCACCTGCCTTTGGCTCAGGTCATGATCCCAGGGTCCTGGGATCGAGTCCCACATTGGAGCCTGCTGCTCCCCTTGCTTGTACACACACTCTCTCTCTCTCTCCCTGACAAATAAATAAAATCTTCTTTTAAAAAAAGAAAAATATACTTATAACATATATTATCAACCATTATACCACCAATATACAATGAATTCTAAAAATTAATAATAATAACAAGAATAGATACACAACTCAATAGAAACACTGCTAAAGATATGAATAGTTAATTCACAAAACAGTAAATACAACTGGCCAATTAGCATAAAAAATGTTCAACCTACCAGACAAATACAAGTAAAAGCAGTAGGCAAATTACAAAGAATGATAAAAATCAAGTGCTGTCGAGGATGTTGGAAAACAGTTATACTCAGATGTTCCTGGTGGGAGTTTAAGGATGAATTGCCATACTTTTAAAATCTGGCCATAACACTGAATGTAATATACACATATTCTTTTACCCACAAATTTCACTTTTGGGAATCTCTCTTATCAAAATAAAAACACGAGGATGTAAGACTACTGCATAAGGATATTTATTACAACATTGCTGTAGTTGCAATTAGTTATGATATGTCCATTCTAAGCAATATTGTGTAGATGTTAAAAAGAAAAAATAAGATTTCATATCTGTTACTCTTTAGGGATGTCCACATATTGTTAGGTGAGAAAACAATTGCCACATACTGTAGAGAGGATCCTCTCATTTTTAAAAGTCAGACATTGTAAGGTATTTGCTTTTATCTGGGCATTGAGAAAGACTGTTAATATCAGCTTCCCCTGGGAGTGAAATAAAGGAGGCAGGTATAAAGGCAAAGACTGTTATCTTTTAAATATGTGAACTGTCTTTAAAGAGGGCACATACTGAACGGAGCACTGGGTGTTATATGCAAACAATGAATCATGGAACACTATATCAAAAACTAATGATGTAATGTATGGTGATTAACATAACATAATAAAAATAAATAAATATGTGAACTGTCCTACTTGAAAAAAATTTAATCTGAAACTGAATACCTGAAGGGGCTCAGTCAGAATACCTGGCTGGCTCAGTCAGCAGAGCATGCAACTCTTGATCTTGCGGTCATGAGTTCGAGCCCCACATTGCAGGTAGAAATTAAAACAAAACACACAAAAAAATGAAATACCGGCAAATGCAGAGAAAAGTTCTGGAAGATACCCAAAAGTGAAGTGGAATTTGAGCATGGCAAGGGAAGAAACTTTTTCTCTTTATACCCTTTTGTAGAGTTTGAGTTTGTTTTTTGAGCAAGGAACATGTAATTCTTTTTAAAAATCTGATAAACTAGGGGCACCTGGGTGGCTCAGTGTGTTGAGCATCCGACTCTTGATTTCAGCTCAAGTCAGGATCTCAGGGTCATGAGATAGAGCCCCATGACCGACACCCCTCTCAGTGGGGGGCCTGCTTCTCTCCCTCTTGCTCTGCCCCTCCCCCTGCTCACATGTGTGCTCTCTCTCTCTCTCTCAAATAAATAAATAAATCTTTTTAAAAAATTCTTTTAAATTTTTGAAAAATCTGAGAAACTAATTCCAGTGATTGAAAAATAGTTTAATGTTACTCTTCAAGGGATATTAAATTTTAATGGGTAACCGTAACCCAGCACTTTTTATCTGGGAAGAATAAGTCCATTTCAAATAGACCATCAGGGCCAATAAGAGAGAGACTCCCCACATCATACCATAGGGTATGATGGACTTGGTCTACCTACTCACAGCTTTTTTAAAATGCTTCCTGTCTCACACAGAGAACTTCAGTTCTTGAACTTAAAAGCTTTGAACTTGTCAGGATTTCAAGGAAGCTTGGAGGGGTGCATTTAGCATTGGGGTAATAATTCTTGAGACGTGGAGGGGAGAGGTTGGTGAACACAGCATACACACCTATTAACGCTATTCAGACCACCCCCGCATGTCATTTTGGTATCAGGGTGATTCACACATCAGAAAGAACCAGAAACTTCTGTGTGTCAAAATTATTTTTTGTTTACATGTCTCAAGGAAACCTGAAGTTGGTGATTGCATTTTACAAGGACACTGGGAAAAGCCATTTGTAGCTATCTAACTTTATGCGACCAGCAGAAGGTAGACATTGATCACACAAAGAACAGAGGGCAATATTAAGAAAAGAAGTATTCTGCTATTATTCCTGGGTAAGTCCAGCAGGCAGAGATTACAATAATCAATAAAAAAAATCAATTACTTACATAAGTCATGCTGTAATATCTGAACTGGTTGGATATGGGGAAGCACAAAGAAACACTTAAAAATTATTATTTGGAAGTCCTCAAGTTCAATTTTTCTCTTTTTATTGTCTTAATAAATCACACATCAAGTAAATACTGTTGAAGGAAAAAAATTAAATGAACGTGTGATGAATGTCAAGTTGAGTAGGAAATTTTAATTGCAGAATAATGGATATAGATGGATACAGATTACACTTTTAAGTAAAGTTATCACTTCCTTTCTCCCATCTCAGCTCCTAACACAAAGTGATAATTGCTTTAAAAGCAAAATAGTTCTAGATACACTGATAGGTATATTTTTTTTCCCAAGGACTATAAGTAGCAAATTTCAACACCCAATGAATCATGTTATTTCTCATCTCACTTAACAAATTCTAACAGGCAGCTAAAAGTCTCTTACAGGGTATTCATTTATCTCAGTACAAAATGTTTGAGGTTGAAATCTGGCCCAGAAAATGGAACAGAAAGATCAGGAAAGGGAAATTATATAACTGTCATCACAAGTAATATTCTGTTCTGCGGGACCTGAATCATACCATTTTCACCATCAATGCCTATATTTCCTTCTCAAGAAAAAATAAAGAAATAATCAAAAATTTAGAAATCTCAATAAAATATTGACAAACACAGCGTCTCCTAAATGAACTCACTGTGAGAGAGTTAAAAGAAAATGGGAAAAATATACTACATAAGGGTTTTTTACAGAAATGGAATAAACACTTGCAACATTCACAGAACGGACAGAAGATAATTATGGTCAATTATATTATACTCCTACTCCTGAGAAAATATCTCACAGTCCAGGAAATGAGTTCTGAGATCCTTCCTGGATGTGGTAATATGTCCCAGTGAGCCTTATTGTCTATTAAATGCCTTACTCTCACACAGTCTAAGAGTGGATATGCATTTGTATTGATTTTTATGAACCACACTTTCTGTTCCAGAACAGACTTTTAAGATAGCTTAAAAGGACAAATACAGTGCAACAAGACCTAAAAAATTAAAAGTACAAGCAAAGGAGAAAGGAAAATATGGATGGGAGCATAAATGGAGCAAAAATTAAAGCCAAAGAAGACACATTATAATAACCTCACTCTTGCTAGTCATGGGCCACAGACTTGGGGCTAAGCTCTCCAGCAGCGGCTGAGAAGAGGAGGACATCAAACTCAAGTATATCCTTACAAAGGGAAAAAAGTCCTGATGAAGCTTCAGCATTGGCTTCAATCATTTCATTTGTAGTAATACTAAAAATATAGCAATGGAGTAGATCTAACTCATAGAGTGCTTACTATAATTTCAGGTAATCCTCTGAATACATTACATATATTAAATCATTTAATCCTCACAAAATCGAATGAAGTAGATAATACTATCGTCCCTTTTTTATAGATCAGGAAACCAAGGAACAAAGAGGTTATGTATCTTGCCCAGGATTATGCACCTAGGAAGGGATAAAATGAGATGCTACTAAATGTGTACTTAGATAAACAAGGTATAATCTGCAGTTGCTTATGGCTTTTATATATTCACCTACATGAAACAAATTTGAGTAAATACAAAGCTACAAAAACAAGCCAGCTAATAAATGATCCTGTTTGAAACTAAATGCTGCTTGCAACATTAATATGGGATTGAGTGTAATGATGAAAGTTCATGTGAGTTTGGAGTGCTAACCTGATGACTCAATTTCCCCCCCATTTTTCTCTAATTAGACTATTGAGAAGCCTGGTTCATATGGCCTGTTGTGATACCATTTGGCCTTCCTTTGGTGAGAAGGAAGCACACCAGTGTTGTTTTTTTTTTCTCATTAGCTGGCAATAATTCAAGAAATACCACTTGGCATCAACTCTATTGGAAAGACAAACAGAAACTCAAACAGTGAAACTATGGAGTTTTCAATTATAAGATAAAAAATGATCCAAAATATGCTTATTTAATTTGTTTTCTAGAATGTCATTTAAATAAAAACACAAAATTTAAGCATTCTTGTGAATAACTCTCAAGTCCCCTCTCTTGGGAAACACTTTTTTTTGAAGAAACATATTTGATAATGTTCTTAATTTAAAAAATTAATTGCTTCAAGTATTACTAATTTTCATAGTAGAAGACAGTTATTTCTCACGGGGAGGGGCGGGCAATATAAAGAGCACATGTGGAATTAAATCAATAATGGTGTAGGTACTTCTACCAAAAAAGACAAGGATCTTAAAAATAGAGTGATGACATCACATCAATGGGCAACTCAGTAAAAATAATTACAATGATCTGGTTGGATTTGGAGGCATATTTTTAAGTAGAGGGAAGTCAAGCTTTTGAGAAAGAGGTCTGTGGCAATGAACTTAGAGATGTCAAATATCTGAATTCAGCAACCATGTGTTGCTGGTTGAATATGGATCCATGGACTTCTTCAATATCAAGAGGCTCTTGTACAGGAAGCAAAAGAACCCAATAAGAAACTGAAGCTGAATGGACACATTCCATTTGTATTCACAGACGTGCCGAGAGAATATTCCTTAGAAGTATGCCATCCAAGAATATCTATTTATATGATGTCCTTAAGCTTAGAAATCAACAATACCTTAAAGATGCATCGTTATTTCATTTGTTTCCATTTTCCATACTCTTAACAGGATGCTTTCAAATGGACTTAGACAATAAGAGAACATAGTATCTCATATAATAAAAAGTCCAGTGGAGGTAAGGGCTTCTGAGTTGGCTGATTTAGCAGCTTAAAGAAGTCCAGGCTCCATTTAGTCATTTCACTCCATCTCACTGTTTTGCCTTCCACCATGTGGACTTGTTCCTACAATAGGTGATCAAGGCATGGTTTTCAGTAGTAATAAGGGTATAGGATTCCTCATTTATATATTCAGAAAGCAAATACATTTCTCCCCCAATTATGCAATAAGATCCCCTCCTTTCAGTCAGGCCCAACATAGGTCCTATTACCAAGAGAAGGCCATGAGCTGATTGCTTAAGTCAGGTTACATAACCAACCCAGGTAAGAGGCACGAGATCACCACGGTTGCTTTCAACTAAACTAGTTAAAGCCTATCCAGAAGTTGGTGTTGGGGTCACTTTCCCTATGTCACTTGAGCTGCATTTTGTGGATGCCTGTGTAAAACCAGGGTTCCCCTGTGAAGGGGTAAGTAGGGATAGGATGCTGGGTAGACAATCAACAGATCCTCTAGCCACAAAACCTTTTCCTGAGAATGTCAAAGGAAAATATTTTGTGTTATGCCCTGGTATACCTCGGATGGGCTATAGGGGGCAGTAGTGGCTCAGTACTTAGTGAATTTCTGCCATGTAGTGAGGGACACTTCCCTGGAGAGGTACTTTTCTTTAAGGGTCAAATATCACTCGCTGTTACTAAATCATACCAGAAATAACTGGTATTGTCATCAGTTAAAATCACAGCTGCTTACAGTCAAAAGCATTGACATATTGACTGGTTCTTTTTTATCAGTATCTCATTATACGGCCTTTCTATACCTTTGACTGAACATGCAGAATGATTTGAGTTAGCAAGAACAGTTTATGCATTCGACTGACGTATTTTCCCCACCAACCATTTGCCTGCTATGTGCTATAGAATGGGTGAAGAAGCAAAAGATACTTCTACGTATTTATTCTATACAAAGGAACATGGTTAACATTAAACTCAAATGTTACAGGTGTTCAAAAACATGCCAAGTTCTGATTTAATCAGGAAGACCTCTTAAATAGTAAGCCTGAGCTGGAGATAAATGAAAAGGAAGATAGAGAGGGAAGGTATTCCAGATAAACAGGCTCCAATGGACAAAGAGAGAAGTCTAAGCAGGGTGGTTAACAATCTGGGAAGATAGTCGTGGATGGGAGGACAGAAGAAAGGACCATGGGACTAGTTCACTGTTAACTCAGGGTGGATTCTGAATTACTGGGTAATGAGAAACCTTTTGAAGGAGATAGGAAGGAAACTAACATTTGCTGGTTGTCTCAAATGTATCAGATGCTTAGTGTATTTCTTTTCTTTTTTTTAAAGATTTTATTTATTTATTTATTTGAGAGAAAGAGAGAGAGACAGAGAAACAGCATGAGAGGGGAGAGGGTCAGAGGGAGAAGCAGGCTCCCCGCTGAGCCGGGAGCCCAATGTGGGACTCGAACCCAGGACTCCGGGATCATGACCTGAGCCGAAGGCAGTTGCTTAACCGACTGAGCCACCCAGGCGCCCCTTGATGTATCTCTTTTATTCAATCTTCACAAGAGCCTAGCACAGTGAGTTTTATCATTATCACCCTCTTTTATGGATGAGAAAACCGAGGATCAAAGAAATTAATTGTCCAAATCACAGCTAGTAATTGGCAGAAGAATTTTAATCCAAATCTGTTTATGCCAAATCCTGAGCTTTTCCCCACTGTCTAATGTCTCCTGTCGGAGGAGAGAATGGTATAACAAGAATCTTAGCATTCACAACTGACCACAGACTGTGGGAGAAAGATCTGAGACAGGGTATTCCAGTAATCTAAAGAAGGAGGGGGTGGCTAGCAGACAGAGCTTGCATGAAATGCGTGATTATGGAGATCGAGATGAGATAATGTCCAGGTTACTCCTGCCAGTTAATTACGTGAAGCAAAGGATTCTAAGGTAACTCCAGGTTCTGCGCTTGGCTCATTGGGTCAAATGGTTCTGCTCCAACCAAAATATAGAGGACAAAATGTCAGGAGTTGATTGTCATTGCCATCAAGGATAGTGACTGGGCCAAGTGACATTTGGAAGATATTTTTGTATGTAGCCGCATGGGTAATATTCCAGAGATTTCTCTCACTTGGAACAGAGCTAAATTTCAAATCTTCTTAAAATGTACTTAGTACCCAACTCAGTTGGAATTTGTTCTAATTTGGAAGAGGATTGAGTTAAATTTCCCTTTTTTCTTTTACAGATTAACGATATAAAAAATATATTTTAACATCTAAATTATCTTCTCTAAAGTTTAGAGTCTAAACAAACAGTATTACTTAAGGTCAATTGACAAAGAAAACAAAGTAATGTGACTATTCACATTAGAATATAATGCATGGCAATACTCCATGAAAGAGCAAGTTCTCCCTGTCAATTTTAAATACTTATTCAGCTCACACTGTAAAGTTCGATCTGCTTTTTGAATGCATATGTTACAAGTGAGGTTGGTTCACAGGTGTTTTCCTCAGCAGGAAATTTCAGGGCAGAGATCACCTTTTAAGAAAACGTCTTTAGTCATTTAGTTTAAGAGGTGCATGGTAAATGCCTGTTGACTGATGGCATGTTTGGTAAATGCAAATCGAACATTTTATATTAGTACTGTTGGAAAGGAAAGAGTTCCTGGTTCCTCGGTTTTTGGCTGCATGACTTCAAAAAAGTTGTTTATCATTCTGAACACTATCAGCGATTCCTACGGAACAGCATTCTGTGCAGACAAACATAGCAATGTATGCAAAAACACCACAGAATTTATTTTATTAAATAAATAAGGTTACAACTGTGCAAATATTTTACTTTTTTTTTTCTTTTTTTTTTTTAACTGCGCAAATATTTTAGACAGCATGCTGTTGATCACCTCGGCCATGCCAACAAGGCAAGCCTTGATCATGCACTCTGAGGATTTGATGTAAGTAAGAGAACTTCTCTCCTAACATATTCTATACTCCAACTGTCTTATAAATTCAGACTGGCAATCCTCAAAAGATTCCTTCTTTCTACTGAAATGAAGTTTAATAATAATAAAAAATGGGGAAAGAAAAGACCGAGAAACTAATACATGCTTCTAGAATATCAGAGTTGTTTTTTCTCCCCCATTTTCCCTTATCTGTTGACATTCCCTTGAGCAAAGAAACTGACTATTTCTTTAGATTTTTGCAGTACATCTACTCTGTACATTTCAAGTCAATGATCATATAACTCCCAAATGACTGAAGTAAGTTTTGGACTAAAAACAAATGTCAGTGTTAAGAGTACGAGAAATAAAAAAGGACTCCACTGGGGGAAGACCGGAGGACACAAAGAAAGAGAATGATGGGGGTACCTAAGAACGATGGTTTCAGCCTCCGCTTGGAGGTTGGGAGGGAAGAGTGAAAATCAGAAAGGCCATAATTCTGGAGAAGCTAGCAACAGTCCCTGTAATGAATTCTAAAAGTGTGATCGCTTCAGACACAGATGCTTCTGCAAACCACCATTCCTTTCAGGTGCCATGCAAAAAATGTATTTTTCAGACATTGTCTACAAGAGCTACTATCGTGCTGGGGAACAAAGAATGAATATAGAATTAGCTCAAAGGTCAATGCTATTTGCATATAAGTCTAGGCCATACCACAAAATCACTACCTGTAACCTTGCCCTGAATCCTAACCATGGACCCAGCAAAAAAATATGAAAAGGAGGAAGGAGGATTAGAAACCTTTGGCTGCAATGGTTCTGCCTGAACCTGGCAGCTTTTCTACCATTTACAAATGAAAGACAAACCAGCCATTAAAACAATCAAGCTTAATGCAGGTGAGATTTCCAATAAACATTTAAAAAAAATTTTTTTTTTTTAAGATTTTATTTATTTGCGAGAGAGAGAATGAGAGACAGAGAGCATGAGGGGGGGGAGGGTCAGAGGGAGAAACAGACTCCCTGCCGAGCAGGGAGCCCGATGCGGGACTCGATCCAGGGACTCCAGGATCATGACCTGAGCCGAAGGCAGTCGCTTAACCAACTGAGCCACCCAGGCGCCCTCCAATAAACATTTTTAATAAATTTTTTCTAGATTTTTATTAAAAATCTAGAGGTTCATTAAATATTAGAATGGTTCTCTGAAGACTTATTATTGGACCCGAAAGGCTTTACTAAAGGGGCTCCCTCCGCTCTCCGTCCCTACCGAGAGGGTGGTTATTCTGCCTCTCAGTTCTCTGGGTAAGGAAAAACAATAGTGTAACTGCTCAGAACTCAAGATATGTAGTCACACAATTATAGCACTGAATCTGATGCAATTACTTACTGGCTGGGTAGTGTTCAGGAAGTGACTCCGCCGCTCCGTGCCTCAGTTTCCTCACGTATAAGTAGATACAACAATAGTACTGCCTTATGGAATTGTCAGGAGTGTCGCTGAGCTCCGTACCTGACATGTAGATCCAGTAAATGGGACCCATTAATATTAAACATACACCCTGTTAACAGAGTAGGAATTCAAGGGGCTGCTAGCTTAGGAAAAGACACTCACCTTGAGAGGCGCACCAGCAGGTGGGGCACAAAGACATATAGTGAGCCCCTACCAGGAGTTACAGGATGGCTTGGGTCTCTTACTGGAAGGGAACCTGGGAAGGGACAGCCCCACCATTTCCCAAGAAGGGCAGAGAGGATGCAGTCCGCCCACAGCTGCACCTCCTTGCATGGATATTTGTGTGAGCAATAGGTTGTTTAAAGTTTTTACTTCCCACTTTTAAAGCTCCTGAAGGACTGCTTGCAAGTGAGCTTTATGAACTCAGGGCCAGCCCTGGCCTTCAGAGGTTTGAGGGAATGGAGCGTTGGACTTTGGGGTTTAGAACATTAAAGGGATTGTACATCTCTTTCCTCATGCAGCCCCCAGGCTGAGAGGATCATCTCTCATTTTAAAAAGCTTTCATTTTTCAGGGCCCTTTGGTACCTCAGATTCATTTTATATCTGAGTTTTACAGCTGTTATTCTGGAGGTAGTCTACATTTATCTTTTCTCTGCTTTCCTTTTGTGCTCTCCTTTGGGGTATTGTTTTTTGGGAATGCACTTTGGGTTAGAACCCAGCTAATACGCACTAATGCCAAGGATGTCCACGGTGAATTTTTGAAATGGACGGATAATAAATCAGCAGACTACTTTTTAAAGTCTTTTAAAAGACTTCTTTAACAACTATTTTTAAAAGTCAAGGATACGGCTTTGTAACATCTTCAGTAATTTATTTTAACACATATGATTTAAGAAATGGCAACATGCGGGATGTTTTTAAAGCCTTTTATCAGAGCCTTTCTGAATAAGCTTTTATTGAGGTGAGCCCACAGATCCAACTTACTGTGTTGAAAACAGAGCTTCCAAGAAGCTAACAGAATTACCCAAGATCATTTAATAAACGGTAACCAATCCAAACATGGAGTCCAGGACCCTTGACCAGCGCAGTTTCCTTTATGTGCATCAGAATGACTGAGAAGCTTTTCAGACGTGGAGGTTTTCTCATCCCCATGCTGCAAGAATCCATTTCAGGAATGTCGGAAATGGCCCAGGAATATCCATTTTTATACATATTTATACATGCTATTTTTACTAATCCTGAGGCTGGTGGTCCACAGGCCACAATTCAGAAGCTGTATCTTTAAATCCAGTTCAGAGCTCTGAGACAGCGAGTCTCAAACTGTTTGGTTTCAGGAACCATACAAACCTTTAAAATTATTGAAAATCCCCCAAAGCTTGTGTTTTTGTAGGTCATATCTATTATACGTAGTATATTAGAAGTGTGAATGAGGATATTTTTCAAATATCTACTTATAAATTAATTTAAAAATAATAAATCTGTTACATGTTAACATAACCATACTGGTTTTGAAAAATAACTATATTTTCTAAAACAAAAAAAATTGGTGCGAAGAGAGGCATAGTTTTATGTTTTTGCAAATGTCTTTAATGACTGGCTTAATAGAAGACAGCTGGATTCTCATATCTGCTTTTGTATTCATTCTGTCGCAAGATGTTGCTTTGGGTTGAAGTACATAAAGAAAATTGGGCCTGCGGGCCTGGGTGGCTCAGTCGGTTAAGCGTCTGCCTTTGGCTCAGGTCATGATCCCAGGGTCCTGGGATTGAGCCTGCTCCGCGGGAAGCCTGCCTCAACCTCTCCTACTCCCCCTGCTTGTGTTCCCTCTCTCGCTGGGTCTCTCTCTGTCAAATAAACAAATAAAACCTTAGAAAAAAAATTGGGCCTGACACAGATACTTAGCTGGAAAAAGAGGGACTATTTTAGTAACCTTTTTATATACTTGTAAACATTCTTTGATACTACAGCAGAACTCAACAGGTGGAAGTTTCTTAAAGGTTATCTGCAATGTGGATCTGAAACTGTATTGATGAACTTTTCATATTCTATCACACTGAAACCCATTGGTCTCACTTATATTTTGACTATCCTTTTCATCCATTCCTGATTTAACATCATATGTTAGTCATTTGCAAAATACTGTTTCAGTGAATTATGCAGACCTTCCAAATTCTGGCATATTTCACTACATAATATTTTTAAAAATCACACTCATTAATATCACCACCCATATTGTCAGAAAAATCATTAAGTTTTGAGACACTGCTAAGCTCCTGGTGGCAGATACAATCTTTCCAAAGCCCTAATTTTCACCTGAAAACTCAAATTTATCACTGGCAACAAATATCTTTTATTTTATTTTATTTTATTATGTTCGGCAACAAATATCTAAAGTTAGAACAAAGGCTTGCTTGGTTCATTTTTGGAAATTCTAAAAAGCCGTATTTTATATGTCAGTTGCTCCTCAAATTAAACTGTGTTTCATTAAAAAAGTGGCTAGTGTAGCTCATAAGTCAATAAGTCTATCGCACTATTGCTTTCCCTTACATTTTGGTCCTTGTGAGCACTTCCCATTTTGTCACACAGATTTAAAAAACATGTTCGCAAAAGATTGAGATTTCACAAAATTAATAATTTTTACTGCTTTATCAAGGACATTCTT
The DNA here is from genome assembly GCF_002201575.2 of Neomonachus schauinslandi. Classification (NCBI taxonomy): domain Eukaryota; kingdom Metazoa; phylum Chordata; class Mammalia; order Carnivora; family Phocidae; genus Neomonachus; species Neomonachus schauinslandi. The sequence goes on along the minus strand of NC_058414.1, from coordinate 19,982,202 downwards.
AACTGAAACTAGAACTTGTTTAACTGCAAGAGCATAATGGTGAAGAATGCCGACTAGTACAATCTGAAACCATTGTCTTGATTTGGGTTGAGGTGCCAATAGCTTGCTTTTGCACTCTCTTTATTTTTTAAATTTTCCCCAAGTTTTTATTTAAATTCCAGTTAGTTAACATACAATGTAATATTAGTTTCAGGTGTAGGTAAGTTTTACTTTTAAAATTATGGAAAACTTAAAACACATAAAAAGTCATAAGCAATAATATAAGCTTTTGCACTCTCAAGGGAAACATCAACACTCCAAAAAAAGGGCAAAATAACGGCTTGTGTTTTTATGAAATTAGTTTTGACCTTGCCGACCTTCTGGAAAAGTCTCCAGGACTCCCAGGGTCTGTGGACCACACTTTGAGAACCACTGCCCTAAAAAAAAGTCTGCCATTATTCTAATATAATCCAGCCTGTTAAATAAGAACACAGATTTAGCAGGTAGTCCTCATTTTTATTGCTTCATCTTCCCCAAAGAGGTAACACACGAGTACAATTAATTAACCCATCATTCCCTTTAAACTAACTAAAACAATCATGTGTTTTTGTAGAGCTGACAAGCTGGGAATTATGCAATATGGGATAAAAACTCATCACCGTTTATAGAAAGGATGATAACCCAAGTGTCAAATGATGGTTACAATGTATGGAGGGTCCACCCACTATAGTTTCACTCTTGGCTCCAGACTAAGTGAGGACTTAAAAAGAGTTTGGGGTGGGGGGGAATTTTAGGTCACAGTGGCTCTTGAGGCTATTTCATCACAAAGGAAAATATATCCCTTCGCTAGGCACCACTGTGTACCATAAGCAATACAGAGAGAAAAGCTTTCACCCCTGGGCATAAGTGTTCTCAATGGTGGGGGTTGAGGGAATTGCTATTGTAAAGACAATAATGTAATGGGGAGATAAAAATATACTTCTCTTTGCCCCTTAAGTGTTCATCTGCGAATGACTGGATGTTACCCTTGTATAGCTTTCTCCCTTCAGGCACAAAGATGGAAAGGTACTTCGAATTCAGAGTAAAATTTGAATAGGCTAGACATCTGCCTTCCAGCTAGCACTTTCTACACAGCCCAAACTGCTAAGAGCCTTAGAGTCCCTGCCAACTTACCGTAACCAGGAAAGTTTATTTTTTTTATGTTTTAAAGATTTTATTTTTAAGTAATTTCTACACCCGATGTGAGGCTCAAACTTACAACCCCGAGATCAAGCGTCGCGTGCTCTACTGACTGAGCCAGCTGGGTGCCCCATAACCGGGAAACTTTAATATATATTTTATTTTATTTTATTTTTTATGTGTATTTTAGAAATTGAGAGATTGTTTAATGACTTTGCAATTAGTTTTCGGTTATTGCCTTCAGTCCATGGGTCACTGGTTTAGAGAGAAGGTAAGAGCCCTGAACACTAGCGCTTTCTCACTTCCTTGTTAACTAGTTGTATGGCCTTGAGCAGGCCTCAAGTCTTCCACCTCATAGGTATAATTAGGAGGCCTAGACTCTAGACTCTGCACAAAAGCCTGGAGTTGTTAAGTCTCTGGAGAATATTACCTATTTCAATGCCCTTTTTTTCGTGGAGCCATTGCTAATTTACCCCTTACTACTGCCAAGGGTTACCTAAGGGTTTTGTGCATATTAACTCAATTATTAGCGTTATGAAAGGGACAGTTGTTGATATTACAGTTATGCTGTCACATAATATAGGTGTTCCTAAAAATCACCACTCTAGGCAAAATCATGCAATGAGAAAGTGGAATGGGGGCACAATACTCAAAAACTTTTCAGCGTCACATTTTTAAAAAGATAAAAACCTAATAAAAGTGGTATCGCAGTTTTATAGATGTGAAATAGTTAAGAACCACATGGTCACGACAATAAATCTGGCACTTTACCTTGAAAAGGACGCGAAGCTAGCTTGTGGGGGCGGGCGCCTGCACTCCCACCACTGACCCACCTGCTCCCAACTCGCCGCCCTGTGTGCAGCTAACAAAAGAAAGACAAGAGCATGAGAGAACCGACAAAGAAAGAAAAAGAACAGAGAATGGAGAGGGAAAGTACAAAACTGGCTGGGGAGGAAAGGAAAATGAACGACGGGAGGCGGGTGTCTGGGTGGACACGAGTGGCCGCCTGCGTGGCTGCGTGACTCCGTGGCTGCAGAGTGGGGAAGAAGCCATCTCAGCAATCCTCCGAGGGGCGGTCCTGGCCAGGTGTGAGTGTTCGCGTGTTCCACGCGGGGCTCGGGGGCTAGGTTCAGCTGGTGCGTTTTCCTGCCTTCTTTCAGCGTCTCTTGCTCCCAAACAGCAACTTCTTCGAATAAAATTACGTTTTCTTAACAGGCAGGACAGCAGAACGGACTATATTATGTATGAGGAATCAAAGGAGCAGAAAGGTAAATTAATGAAGATTAGACAGTTTTAAAAGAGTCACAACCAGTACTTGAACGTGGGCTATGAACACCAGAGGCCACGCTCTCCTTCGCTGTCCCGGTGCCCTCCTAAACTCAGGGGGGAAGGGGCTGAACCTACAGCCTATGCATTTCAGCCCGGAAATCTAGAGATCTCAAAGCAGGGAAGGAAGCAAAAACTGGAAGAAGGTGGCGGCTGACACATGGTTCAGAGAGAGGGAGAGCAAGCAAGTGATCCCGTAACTTTGGCCAGTATTCATCCACCATACAGTGAGTGTATTTATTCCCAACAGTGGGAGCCCAAGACTGCAAAGCTGCGTTCTCCATTTTTCACAGTCCCACGTGCATTTTCTAACACATTCTTATTCTCCGTTAGCCCACAACTAAAAAATGTGTGTTGTGCCCCTTAAAGTTTTGGAAGAACGTAGGAAGGACAAGCATTTTCTTTCTCAGTACAGAGTATTAGCGTGGCTGAGGGAGAGGGTAGGCATTACTCAATGCATCAGGGCAGTGATATACTGAGGAGGGGTGAGCAGAGCTCAGATTTGTAACATCTGCCAATTTTGTGGAGTAAACACTCCCAGCATGGCCAATTTCAAGCTGCTAAGATTTACAACCAACTTTCAGAAGTCCTGATTATTTAGCATTCAGTTCTTCCAAGCCAGTAAGAGCAGGCTCTGGCACCAGCCTGAGAGCTCCCTGACTCCCAGTGTTAATGGGAACTAGGAGCAAGGCCGGACTCCAAAACAATCAATTAGCAAACAGCTGCAGTTACAGCCAAGCCAAACAAAAAAACAAAACAAAACAAAAAAAAACAAAAGGATGAATCCCAACTCCACAATTTACAGATTGGTACACTGAGGCCCAGAGAGGTTGTTGAATTTCCCATGACCACACAGTAGGATGATTAGATCTCGTGTTTGCACTCTTGTTTCATTTAGTAGTCTAAAGCAGTTCTCAAATGGTCACTTGCATTAGAATCACCTGGAGGACTTGTTAAACCACAGGTCACCAATCCCTACTTCCAGAGTTTCCAATTCAATAGATCTGGGGTGGAGCTCCAGAAGATTGCCCCGCTCCCTAGGTGCACACCCTGCATAATCTCCCTTTCCATTACGTGACACTAAGTATATGATAGGATTTTTGCCCCTGTGATTAAGCTCATGTTACAAGGCAAAGTGAAGGGATTTTGCGGATGTAATTAAAATCCGTAATCAGTTGGCTTTGAATTAATGAAAAGGGATATTATTTTGGGTGGGCCTGATCATAAGATCAGTGAGTCCATGAAAAGAGAGGAATGGAAAAGAGAGAAATGCCTTCCTTCAGGGAGAATTGGGAAGGTTTTCTGGAGGAGAGATTTGGCTTGAGCTTCCAAAATGAGGGAAGTCCCTTACAAGGGGCTCACGGAGCAGAGAGAGCATATTGAACGAAGGCCAGAAAGTATGAAGGTACAGAGGAATTTGGAACATAGAATAGGCAAGAACAATAGGTATAGAGGGAGTTGTATTTTGACATCCTAAGTTTGAGGGTTCCTAAAGTGCTTGCTTACTGGTGGTTAGGAGGGAGGTCAGGAACAGAGATAGGAATATCAGAGGCAGCTATGCAGAAGGCATAATTCAAACAGTGAACCTTGGTGAGATTACCAGGTAAGAGAAGAAAAGGGCCAAAGAAGCACCTTGAGGAAGAACCACATTAAAAGTCCAAGCAGTGTCTTCTTAGATGTAGATTAAAAACAACCAATGAATCACTACACAATTAGTATAATTTCCATAATGAGACCTGAAATCTGAGACTATTTCTGACCTATTGTGGGCTTTACTCACTTGTAAATATTCAGTGTGTTAAAAATTAAACTAGAGTGTTTTGAAGTTTGTGTTATAATAGTGGTCCCTGGACAAAGAAGCTGAGTACCACCTGGAAAATTTTAGAAATGCAAGTTCTTGGGTCCCACTCCAGACTTAAAGTTTGCCAGCGATCTGGTTTTTCTTTTTTTAAGATTTTATTTATTTATTTGAGATAGAGCAAGCGAGCGAGCATAAGCGGGGGGGGGGGGGGGGGGGAGAGGGGGAAGGAGGGGGAGAAGCAGACTCCCTGCTCGGCGGGAAGCCTGCTTCTCCCTCTCCCACTCCCCCTGCTTGTGTTCCCTCTCTCGCTGTCTCTCTCTCTGTCAAATAAATAAATAAAATCTTTAAAAAAAAAAAAAACAACTTTAAAATCTGTTTTAATAAGCCCTCCAGGAGATTTTGTACCACCCTGAAGTTTGGGAAGCAATACTGAAGTTACTGAAAAGAATGGTCACACTGGTTAGGCAGAGACTCTGAGTACTGGTTGCAAAGAGTAAGAGAAGGATTGTCTGATCTAAGGAATGTTGGTCATCGGGTTATCAGAAAAAAATCAATCTAGATGTAAAATCAAACACAGGATCATGTTGATAAAATATTCTCAGAACAGACATTATTTTCCCAAAGATGTGTTGGTTATTTGATAATCTATCATCAAAGCCAATGTTTATATAAATATTAGGAAGCAATCATAATATAAAAAGACCAAGGAGGTGGTTGGAAACCATTAGTTGATCATTACCCCGCGGAATTCTATAACTGAGATTTATCTGTTTTATCATAATAAGATGGGAGAGGAGACATAAGTCACACCCCATGGATCATGATATTTTCTCACCTCATCCTCCAGCACATCCAGCAGAAAAATAAAGCCCAAGAAATTCTGAAAGCCAATTTGCCACACATAAACTGAGAATATGGCACCTTTTAATGGGTTATCAGAACTGGATTGTCTCCTCTGTGAATATTTGGATTAAATAATTTACTTGCAGAACCTCTTGGAAAGTTTGTTGTAGAGAAATGTAAAACCTCATCAGACTTTCTCATATGTTGCTCCTGCTGCTGATGGTTATTATTACCAACATTTTGTATCAGAGAGGCTGCAAGTGAGAAAAAACCCCAACCTCACAACCTCACTGAGCAGTGAGAAATGTAACTAGGAACACAGAGGTAGGGCAGCTCCCAGCCCAGGTCCTCAGTGGCCCCTGCCCACCTTTGTGTGTTAGCTTCATCCCTAGGCTGGCTGCAAGATGGCTCCAGCTGTTCCCATTATCACACCCAGGCCCGACAATGTCCAAAGGAAGAAGAGAGGGACCAGTTCTTTCTTGCAGCTCCTTTTTGGCAGCAGCAAGAAAATCTTTCCCAGAAACCCCCGAGCAGACTTCCGCTCTTGTCTTATTGTCTAGAATTGGGTGACATGCCAGTCTTAATGACACCATTCCCGCTAGATGGCTACAGCAAGTCTCTGGGGATTTACATGCCAGGCTCACGGACCCCCCGGGCTTTCTGGGTTCCCCCAGGATGTTCACCAAGTGGAGTTGGCATTTAGGCATTTTTATCAAATTATTGAATATTTTTTTCCTATTTCTATTGGTAAAGCTACAGTCAGGCACAGTCAGGGTAAGCGTATAACCACGACTAGTTCAGACTAACCCTCGGGGTGGCAGAGATATTGGAACGGCAATCGCTATTATCACTATGAATAACCTCCACTAACAGATTTACTATATGTACTTCCATGGTGCTGGGAGCTGTATAAACCCTCTGTAAGTATCGTATCGTTTGAAACTAAGTCCAGAAGGTATGCAGCCTTATTGATGTCGTGTTACATGGAAGGAAATGTAGGCTGAGGCCGGTGAATCCCTGCAAATTACACACCCGGTGCACACCGAGCCAGGACACAAGCCAGGACTCTGGTGTGTTGGAGAGAACACACTTAAAGAACTACCTCGTAAATCTGAAGGGACAGTTCAAGTATCAGGACTGAGTTCAAGGTAAGCACGGCATGAACTTCAGCAAAAGGAGAAAGGAAAGACAGCAGGAAAGAGGAGGTACCAAGTAAGCATGCCCTTTGTTGCGTTCAATGCGTCCAGCCTGCCACGCTCTAAAATTTGTATCCTAAAACACGGAAAGAAGCTGCGTGTGTGACTTTGGGGGATGTCACGAAGGTAAAAAGCACCAGAAAACTGAAGAGAAGCAAGTGCCTGGATTTTCGAGGAGCAAAAGAGTAGATTGTGAACCGAATAGTAACAGCGAACATTTATGGAGGAGTGCTTCCTCGATGCCTGGAATTGGTCCAGCGATTCTGTGATGTAGAATTATTATTCTCTGCATGTTATAGACGAAATACTGAACTCATGGGGCTTCTGAAAGGATTAAATAAGTGGTTAGATAAGTAAAGTGTCTGGAATAATTCCTGGCACATAGTAAAATCCTCCATAAATGTAGGCTGCTATTGTTACAGAGAAACCAAAGAAGTTCTCTTCTTTACGCCTGCCGTGTGCCATCTTTATTTCAATTATTTAATTCGTATTTATTTCATTTAGAGCCATCATCTGCTTTCCTAACTATTTTTCATCAGCAATATTTTGTAGCAATAGTGTGTATCAAAGGAGAGTACAGGGTTAGCGGATTCATTTTGCAGGTAAAGAAACAGGCAAGCGGGTCAAGCAATTGCCGTGAGGTTCTGTGATTGCTTAGTTGGAGCGGCGTTAGCGAACATTAGGACACGAGAGCTCTTAAAGCTCCCCTCTCCGAATCACCGGTATTAACTACACCTGAATCCAGCCGCTTCCACAGTCCTCGGCCAGGGAGCTGAACTCCTCAGCTGACCTTAAATTGCTGATCTGTTATTTACTAAACTATTCTCATTTTCTTCCCTTTGTGTCTTCGGCCTTTGTCTGCAAGCAGTCATAAAAGTTTCCTATAATGACAGGTGAAGGACTAGGAAAAGATGCAGGCATATGAAATCTGACATTCGAAAGATGTATTTGTCCTGCAGTATGCCTCAAACAAAGCATTTTTCTGGACATTAAAACAATAACAGTGAAAGAAGCCCAGCCCCTGCCAATGCTAAATTATTTTGCCACAAGAGTCATTTTGCCTCACCTTGGTTCTTGGACATACTCGAATCTTTGGGATGTCTGACTAGTTCAAGAATGAAAAAATGTTGCAAGTTCTGAGGTGCGAGGACAGTGGTTTTGTTTGCTTGCTTGCTTGCTTGCTCAGACAGGAATTTAGACCTTTTTCATCGTGAGTTTTATTAGCACACATTTCCCACTAGATGGCTGCAGCAAATCTCTGGAGATTCATTCTATTAGGAGGAGTGGACCATGCCAAATTCATGGACCCCTAGCTTTTGTAGGTTTTCCTGGGATGTTTTTCACATAGAGTTGGCATTTTGGCATTTTTATAAAATTGTTGAATATTTTTTCTTTTTCTGTCAGTTAAGATATTAATTCTGAATTCAATTCCTTTCTTTCGCCCTAATTTGAAATCACTCTCATCATCATCCCAAATGTGTTTGTCTACTAATGTAATCAAGGATCACCTCATAAGGCAACCTGTACAGCTGATCCTCCAACATGTGGGAACTGTATGTGACCATGATCTGGATAATACAAGATCAAGAGAGAGAAAAATTTAGCTTTCATCCCTGACATGAATTTATATTATTGAAACCAAGAAACTAGGCCCTTTAGCAGGGAAGAGAATGTTCATTTGTCCCACTCATGGCTCTCTTCACCTCCCCACCCTCAGACTGGAGGAACCAAAGAGCTTGTTGATAATCTGGGAGTGATAGTAAGGGTCACTTACCCATTCCTACAGCTAATCAAAAACATGCACCAAATCCCATCAAATGTTATCTATTGTTACACCAAAGTTAAGTAATAATAACTCAGAGCCCTCAGGGTGGCAAAGATTTTCAGCTAACTTCCTTCATCAACTTGGGTTGTCTCTGATTTCCACTTTTAGACACAAAGCCTTACTCCTAAACTCTCAGATAGCCCCCATGACCTCAATTATCAGAGAGTATCCCCCTTGAGTCCCCTCCCTGTGTCTCCTTCCAAAGTATCTCAGGCTTGGGGCTCCTGGGTGGTTCAGTCGGTTAAGTGTCTCACTTCTGCTCAGGTCATGATCTCGGGGGCCTGGGATCGAGCCCCGTGTTGGGCTCCCCACTCAGTGAGGAGTTTGCCTGTCCCTCTCCCTCTGCCTCTGCCCATCCCCTGCTTGTACTCTCTCTCTCAAATAAGTACATAAAATCTTAAAAAAAAAAAAAAGTATCTTGGGCTCCATAACCATTTTTCACCTACCATAACCCTCCACCAAGACCTCATCTTGTGTCATGCTTCTGCTGATGGCTGTGGTCAATCTATGTACCATCCAGTTCCTCTAACACACTGGGGGGAAAGGGAGCTTCCAATCCTATGAGTGGATAGAAAGAAGGAAGAGGCCATCAAAGAGAACAAACAGGTCTAAGACTGGAAACATCTAGCAATCATTCAGACATTTCATAATGCAAAGGTTAATTGCCTTAGAATATCCAGCATGATGCATCAGTATCTGTCTCCTGCCTTTTAGTTATGTTAGAAACAGCTCCTTTCTATTCCCTCTTATTCCCTCTGCAAGCTTGAGAAGACCAAGTTCCATGAGGTGACAGACGGGGGGATGGAGAATGGGAAGAGAGAATCCTTCCTACAATATTCTATCATTTTTGAGAATCCCTACCTTCACCTGTATCATTGACTACAAGATAATTTGCTTTATTATGACATTAAATGTATGTTGTATCATATTTCTACATATACAAATACAAATGGGACAGAAGTATTTGTGTGGGAGCCTGTCCAGATTTCCTTCTTTCCCCCATCTACCAAAAATACCCTATAACTTCCAGGTGATACCCTGTCCCCTTCAGTCTTGTGAAGATGAGTTCTTTCTCACTATGAGAGATGCTAAGTTTATTTACACAATGAAGGGCTTACAGAGAAGTGAAGTAGTAAGAGAAACTAAGAACAAACATTTCTGGTAATGTTCAAAGAAAAGGGTACCAGATGTAAAGAGATAGGGCAATGGATAGAGAACTATATATTTGGATTTCTTTCAGTTTTTCTGTGTTTTTTTTGTAAGAGGCAATCATAAGGAATAGAATTCCATATTAACAATTTTTGGCTATTAAGCATGTGTCTTCATTCATATTTTTAAAAATAGCTTTTTTGAAATGCCAGTTACAGATAATGCATTTCTCCATTTTAAAGCATACAATTTTTTTTTCATTTTTTTTAATTCTTATGTTAATCCCCATATATTACATCATTAGTTTTAGATGTAGTGTTCCATGATTCATTGTCTGTGCATAACACCCAGTGCTCCATGCAGAATGTGCCCTCCTCAGTACCCACCACCAGGCTTACCCATCCTCCCACCCCCCTCCCCTCTAGAACCCTGTTTGTTTTTCAGAGTCCATCGTCTCTCATGGTTCGTCTACCCCTCTGATTTCCCCCGCTTCATTCTTCCCCTCCTGCTACCTTCTTCTTCTTCTTCTTCTTCTTCTTTTTTTTCCTTAACATATATTGCATTATTTGTTTCAGAGGTACAGATCTGAGATTCAACAGTCTTGCACAATTCAGAGTGCTTACCAGAGCACATACCCTCCCCAGTGTCTATTACCCAATCACACCCTCCCTCCCACCCCACCGCCCACTCCAGCAACCCTCAGTTTGTTTCCTGCGATTAAGAATTCCTCATATCAGGGCGCCTGGGTGGCTCAGTTGGTTAAGCGACTGCTTTCGGCTCAGGTCATGATCCTGGAGTCCTGGGATCGAGTCCCACATCGGGCTCTCTGCTCGGCAGGGAGCCTGCTTCTCCCTCTGACCCTCCCCCCTCTCATGTGCTCTCTCTCTCTCATTCTCTCTGTCTCAAATAAATAAATAAAATCTTTAAAAAAAAAAAAAAAAAAAAAGAATTCCTCATATCAGTGAGGTCATATGATACATGTCTTTCTCTGTTTGACTTATTTCGCTCAACATAATACCCTCCAGTTCCAACCACGTTGTTGCAAATGGCAAGATCTCATTCCTTTTGATGGCTGCATAATATTCCGTTATGTATATATACCACATCTTCTTTATCCATTCATCTGTCGATGGACATCTTGGCTCTTTCCACAGTTTGGCTATTGTGGACATTGCTGCTATAAACATCGGGGTGCACGTACCCTTTCGGATCCCTACTTTTGTATCTTAAAGCATACAGTTTAGTGGTTTTTAGCATATTCACAGAGTTCTGCAACATCACCATTATTTAATTTCAGAATATTTTTATCATCCAAAAAGAAATGCCATACCCACTATCAATAACTCCCCATTACCCCTTCCCCAGCACTTGCAACCATAATATACTTTCTATGTATTTGTCTATTCTGGACCCTTCATGTAATGGAATATTATAATATTTGGCCTTTTGTGACAATTCAGTAACATAATAATCTCCCTTAGCATAAGAATTTCAAGATTTGGGGAGCCTGGGTAATGCTGTCGGTTAAGCCTCCAACTCTTGATTTTGGCTCAGGTCGTGATCTCAGGGTTCTGAGATCAAGCCCAGGTGGGGCTCCAAGCTCAGTGTGGAGTCTGCTTGTCCCTCTCCCTCCCCCTCTACTCCTCCCCCTGCTCATGCTCTCTCTCTCTCTCTCAAATAAATAAATAAATACAATCTTAAAAAAAAAATAATTTCAAGGTTCATCCATGTGGTAGCATGGATCAGTACTCCATTCCTTTATATGACTGAGTATTTCATTGTATGGATATACCACACTTTGTTTATCCATTCATTCATTTATGGGCATTTGTTTCTACTTTTGGGCTATTATGAATACTGCTGCTACGAACATTCATGTACAGGACATATGATTTCAATTCTCTTCGATATATACCTAGGAGTAGAAATGCTGGATCATATTTTAACTCTATGTTTAACATTTAGAGAAACTGCCAAACTGCTGCGCTATTTTACATCATCATCACTAATATGTGAGAGTCCCAATTTTGCCACTTCTTTGCCAAAACTTGTTACCATATATCGCTTATTCTATATACATCCTAATCATTTTGAAGGGGTATCTTGTTATGGTTTTGGTGTGCATTTCCCTAACACCTAATGATGTTGAGCATTATTTCATGTGTTTGTTGGCCATTTGTATATATTTTTAGGAGAAATGTCTAATAATATCCTTTGCCCATATTTAAATGGGTTATTTGTCTTTATATATTCTGGATACAAGTCCCTTATCAGACATATGATTTGCAAACATTTTCTCCCACTCTGTGGATTATGGGAGGCTTTCAGTCTTTCACCATTAAGAATGATGTTAGATGTGCAGTTTTTGTAGATGCCCTTTATCAGGTTGAGAAAATTCCCTTCTGTTCCTAGTGTGTGTGTGTGTGTGTCTATTTTGAAAGAGTACTGAATTTGTCAAATGTTTTTTCTGCATCTGTTAAGATGATCATGTTTTTGTGTCCTTTGTTTTATAATAAGGCATGTTATATTAATTGATTTTTGTGTATTGAACCAGTTGCATTCCTGGGATAAATATCACTTGGTCATGTTATATAATCTTTTTATATGGATTCAGTTTGGTAGTATTTTGTTAAGGATTTTTTACATATATATATTCATAAGAGATATGGTGTTGTAGTTTTCTTGTGATTCTTGTCTGATTTAGCTATCAGGATAATCCTGGCCTCACAGAAGAAGTTATGAAGTATGCCCTTCCTTTAATTGTTGGAAGTTTGTGAAAGATTGGTGTTAACTCTTCATTAAACATTTAGTATAATTGACTACTGAAGTGATCTGGGCCTGGGATTTTCCTGGTAGGAAGTTTTAAACTTACTAATTCAAGCTTTTACTTGTTATATGTCTTTTCAGATTCTCTATTCCTTCTTGAGTCAATTTCAATCATTTTTGTCTTTCTAGGAATTTGTCCATTTCACTTAAGTTCCCTAATTGTTGGCATGTCTTCTATATTCCATGCACAGTTTCAGGTTCTAGGGCTAAGGGGGGAGGGATACCTTGCCCTTATGGAGCATACATTCCCTCATAAAAGAGGTGGACAAGAAGTATAACAAATAAGTTATATAATACATAATATAATGTCAAAAAGAGTTTTGATTATAAAGCACAATTTAATAGATGATAGCTATCAACCTGTTGGATATTATATTCCAATCATAAGTTAATGAATGAGTAGAACATGCTGGCAGGAGGCCTATCAGGTTAAACATCCTCATAATGAATTTCCTTTCATACATCAAACTCATATAATGAATAAATTTGCATATGTATTTTATTTTTAAAATTAAGGTGTGTCCACAAAGATATTAATTGGTCAGTTAAGACAACTCATTGAGAGGAAGGACAAATCAAGTCAAAACAGCTGTCTTCTTAACTGGCTAGCTGTTGTGGTGGCACTTAATCCCATTAGATAGCTTATGTGAAGCAGTTTATCAGTGGTCCCACTTCAACTTAGTCAAAATAAAATAGATATAGCCTGACTGAATGGAAGGCCATCAACTTGATAAATGTACATACTGTGCAGCTCTGGGCAAGCTATTTGTATTGTGTCATAATGGTCTATGATTCAGAGCTCACCTCAGCACCCTGGACAGCACCTGGTTAAATTCTTCATGTTAGTGCATGAAAAAATACTAATTTTAATTACTAAATTATGCTAAATTCTTTATTAACACAATCTCATTATCCATAATAACACTGTAAGGTAGGTAATATCATTTTTCTGTATTTACAGATGAAGAAACTGAGGCTCTGAGACATAGGCACAGAGCTGATAGGTGGCTGAGATGGACTTGGAACCCAGAAAATTTGATTATAAGCCAATTTGTTTTACCGCTGTATTTTCCTGCCTCCTTTATAAGTAACACATTATATATGTAAAAAGTCCTTACTTTGATAGTTAAATGTGGCTAACCTCACTTCCCTCAAGTTACACTTATTAAGAAATTTGCATATGTAATTTATTTAAAAAGTATGTTTGTGTCCACAAAGCTATTAATTGGTGAGTTAAGGCAATTCATGGGGTGGGGGAAGACAGAGTAAGTCAAAGCAGCTATATTCTATCTAAGCCACTCTTTCCTAAACACCTACACATCCTTAACCTTGTACCCATCCTCAGAGGCAGCATTTTCATAGACCTCCTGAGAAGACACGTTATGCTAGAACATGTGATGGAACTAGGATAACCCTTAAAATAATGGACAAAGTCCAAACACGTTAGCAATTCCTAGACCTACAGATAATCTATGTGAATGTAATAGTACCCTAACTCTCTTCAACTATCGCAGCATGAAATCATTAAAACACACAATTAGAAGATTCAAAATACTTAATTATCTGCAACACGTGTAAAATGGAGTAAAAGTCACTCCAGCTATGTGTTTCTGAAATTAAAATGGTTCACTGTTTGTGTTTTTGGTCCCTTTGAGTTACTTAGTCTAGCCAACCCCATCTTTGTTTTCTATTTCTAGAACAATTAAGAACAGTCTTGCTGAAGGCCTGCTCATCTATTGTTGCTCATTACTTATAACAAACTCAAAGTCTTTTATAACAATACAGAGGACATGCTTTCCCCCAAATATTAGAAAACAACACTCAGTACAAATCCACCTTCACACACTACTAGTAAGCAAAGGAATACAACCTCACACATGAAGACAACCTGTTGTCAGGCCACTTTGTGGTATCCTTATGCTGAGAGGCTCACTTTTATCTTAAAGTAAATCAAACACTGTGTTTTGGTCAAGTGTACTGTGCTTCCCCTGCCTGTGTAATTCACAACTACCATAATAAGGGCACTCGGTTCTCTAGCTGCCCTATGACGAACACATCTGAGGAGCTTGTGGGAGAATGTTCACAAGCACCATCAGTCATTGTCTGGAGATTTATGATCCGCATATAAGATCAACAGTCTGGTGCACACTGATTATTTGACTGCTGAGCTGCACCATCTGTCTCCACCCAGGAGTCTTAAAGATTTCTTAGATAATATTGCAGGATCATCTTTTAAGAGGCATTGTCAATGGCCCTCCAACCTCTTTTGACTAAAGCAAAGTTGATATGAGTGTGTTAACCAATGAGTCTCGGAAATTAAAGGACTTAGTACAAATAAATATCTGATCCATGAAAATAAGGTTTTACTAACAGATTTAGCAAAGGGAAAAAGAAAGTGTACTCCACAGTATCTGAAGATTAAATTAGACACGCCAATAGCTACTCTGGTTATAGACTTAAGGATATAAAATGTAGATTTTGACACAGTAAGACTGCCTTGCTAAAATAAACCACCACTGATTTAAAAAATGGCATGAGAGCTATGCTTAGTTACAGTGACAGAGACCATGCTTACCAAATACTCATGTGCTCTTTCTATGGTAGCGCCTTTAAAAATTATTTGGCATAGCATTCTTCGGGTATGTTTTTCTGAAGATCAGTCTACATCTTCATTATGTATTTTCCCATCCCCCTTGTAGATAGGTTAGGACCATATGATTAAGTTGACCAGTTGGCTCTGACTGTATCCCTTCCAGGCTGAGGCATGTAGATGCTGGTATGCCTGCTTCATCACTCCCTTCCCCAGTGGAGACAACCTTGGAGAGCACACACAGATGCTATAGAATATGGAGGCTAGCCTGGCCAATGCTGGGCTGTGATGAGAGTGAGAAATAAACTTTTATTGTGTTAAACCCCTGAGATTCAAAGTTATCTGTTGCAATTAATTACTCTGAATAATACAGCCAGAGACATCAGATGGCACTGAGATTTCTCACCGCTAAGAACAAATCTTATTTTCACTACCAAACTGGGAATAAATCAGGAAAGAAGTGTTTCTCTTACGGAAGGAGTTAAAGTTTTGAAGCTATTCTATGGTATTGTCTTTAAAAATTATGCTGATCGCAAGGGTCTTTGGGTACTTTTTTCTAAAGATCAGTTTATACTTTAATTATGTTGAGAGATAAGCAAAATAAAGATCTCTGCCCAGAGATCTTATTGTTGTTATTGTTATTCTAGTCTTATTAGCAAGTCAGAAGAACAATACCTAATTCCAGTACCCTGAGCTACCAGTACCAGCGGCCTCCAGACCATGATAAGCTACCTCCCCTGCAAGAGATTTAATGTCAAATAGTTCCTTGATCCATCTTTTTGGGCTCGGCCTATCACATTAATTGCCCGGATTCAAATGTAGTATGGACAGGGTGGCCAGGAGAGAAAGGCAGAGGAACCAAGATTTTAACAAGCCGCCGTCATGAACTATCTGCCTATGAAGAATGAATTTTATGGAGAAAATCTCACTGTTATTTCAGAAGGCATCTGTCACATTATCTTAGCCACAACAGGTGAAACAAAATGAAGCAATTGTTTGCAAGAAGGCCTTGGCCATAAGCTACGTTTGGTGACCCAGAACTGATTACAGTATTGTAAGGGTTGTAAAAGACTATGGTGGATGTAAGAATACTGCCTGTAACTCATCAAAGGAAATCCTCTTCCATGAGATGTGATTAAGAAATCTTGATCAAGAATATATGTATGGTGATTAACATAACATAATAATAAAAAAAAGAATATATGTCAACTTCCTATACCTTCTCTAGATGGAGAAATCTCTATTTTCAAAGATGTCTCAAAATGTTTTCCTCTTATTCATTGAATTTTTGTGTGTCTTCTTTTTTCCATAATGGCAGCCTTCCTGCGGCATTAGGGTATACAAAAAAGGGGATCTTGCCTCAGTGTGGAGGACACAGCAATGAACAGAGAATCAGCAGCTTTACCAGGCTCGAGAGGAACTACTGGAACTAAATATTTCCCCCTCCATAGGTTTCTGTACTTGTAGAGGGACATCCATTGCATAACACTCCTGGACTCTCTCACCCCTTCTTCATCCCCAGGAAAGGATGAATTTCTTATCTGCTCTGTGACTTTAGGAGCAGGAACTATGACTCTGTAACTTAGTCCCTCCCCCCCCTTCTCTTTGGGATTTGTCTGATTGCAGAGAAGATGTGCCACAAGGTAAATTTAGGGGTAAAGACTCTGCCCCTGAAGGGGGAGGTCCCAGTTTTCCTGTGCTACCTGTGAGGGGTGGAGAAATTGGTCACGTTCTGAGATTCAGCATCAGGAAATCCTCTCTTATCACACATCTAAGTTATATCCTCCAATTTAACATCAGTAGGCAATAAACCTAATCCTTGTATCTTCATTTGCCTGACTCCTCTATCTTCTGGTTCAGAACTTGGTATGGGGGAAGAGACATGCCAACCCAGGAATATGTGCAGAAGGCAGTCTGAAAAGTCTCAAACAGGCCCTAAATGATTCTGACTCTTTGTATTAGCCAACTGAACCCAACTCAAGCTGGGGTGGAGTGAGGGAGGGAATGGAGTTTCAGGTGAAGGAAAATACAGTAATGTTTCATAGAACTCGGGGCAAAAAAGCTCTTGGATCCTTAGGAAGGAACTGGAACCAGGAAATGTGAGCCCAAATGGATGGAATCTTTTCTACCTCTTGTCTTGGCATCCCTGTAAACTTGCTTCATTCTTTATG
Source organism: Neomonachus schauinslandi (assembly GCF_002201575.2). Classification (NCBI taxonomy): domain Eukaryota; kingdom Metazoa; phylum Chordata; class Mammalia; order Carnivora; family Phocidae; genus Neomonachus; species Neomonachus schauinslandi. Next base: position 19,965,317 of record NC_058414.1, on the reverse strand, counting down.
CTCTGCTTCTTTAGACCACACAGGGTTGTGTGTGTGTGTGTGTGTGTGATGGGGGTGTCTGCAATGATCCAGTCAATTGTAACCACAAGGAGAAAAATCATATAGAACAATGTGTTTATTGTATCAACAAATCAATAATGTAGGTTATCGAATAAGTGTTAGGAATGGGAAACAGCTGTATGAGGTTTGAGGAAGATAATGTAAAACAGGTAGCTGGGAGAGAGAGACTGGAAATTAAGTATTATAGGTAGTCTGTGCTGAGGGGACCTGTGAGATCTGTGGTCCTGTCCTTAGGGACCTGTCACCCTAGAGGCAGTTGTCTCCCAAGTCATGAACAGCTCCTGACGGTGATTTAACCTGTGTTGCTTTGTCAGGTGAGGAAATCAGAGGAAGAGAAGATATTGATGGTATTTCGCAGATATAGGTAAAGCTATCTTTCAGTTCTCTTTTGGTTTTCACTTAAACCCACTCTTATAGGAGCCCCCTGACTTGCTCTTCCAATTTGGGCCAATGGCTTGGCTTTCCAGGTTTGCTGCAGAATTCTCCCCCTGGAATTTCTTTATAGTGGGCATTGAGTAAGTGCCATCATTTCTTGAATCCTACAACCCCTTTTGTATTCCTTTTTATCTTATTTTCTCAGGAAATTCTTTAGAAGGAAAATTTTACAGGCACATTTCCTGAGACTCTGTATATCTAACATTGTCTTTATGTTACCACCATTGTTGATTGATCATTTGACTGGATGTAGGATTCTAGCTTGAAAATTATTTTCTTCAGAATTTTGAAGGCATTGCTTTCATGCCAGTCTGACTCTTACTCCTTTATATGGTGACTTCTTTTTATTCCATGCAAGTATTTAGGATCTTTTCTCTACCCCTGGAGTCTTGACATTTCACAATCATATGTCTGTTTGTGGGTCTTTTTTCATGCATGCTTCTCAAAATTTGGTGAGTAAATTCACTCTTAATTTAAAATAATCCAGCTCAGATTAATACTAACTTAATTTCAACATTATATAGGAACTTTTCCCCAATACATATCCCTTTCTTCCTCCCTTCTTGGGCTATTATTATCATACAAAGTACATCTTTACATGTTATACGTCCACCAGGATAGTTTTATTAGTTATAAATTATTATTAATTATAGTTTTATGCAGTTATCTTTTAAAACATGATAGAGAATTATGAGAAAGGCAATTTCAATCCAAAGATTCATGTCTCTTTTGCTCTGACAAATTTTCTTCTATTATTTCTTTAATAGTATGTCCCTTTTACCTTGTTTTCTTTTCATGAAGTTCGTATTAGTGAGATTTGTTATCTCTTTTTAACTTTGCTGTGCTAGCCAAACTCTTCTGTTATTCCACCAACGTTTACTTTCCAAGAGCTCTTCTTGTTCTCCATTCCTTTTCTGTAGTACTTTGTTCTTAATTTATGGATATGTTATATTTTATTAATTTATTACGTTAAATAGTAATACATGAACCTGGGACAAAACTCAATAGTTTTTTAAAAATGTATAGTGACAACTAAGCTCTCTCTCATCCAGTTCCTGGCCCTAGAGATGACCTTGCTATTAAGTTGTTGTGAATCCCTCAGAGATATTTCATGAATTTTAAAAACATACATACACTTCAAAATACATTCTTGGATCTCTCTGAAAACGTAATTTCAGTTTTGCTTTCCTTTTTTATTCTTTCCTAAATTATCTCATCTTTTTAAAAAGATTTTATTTATTTATTTGAGAGATAATGAGAGAGAGCATGGGGGTAGTGGGGTTAGGGAGAAGGGGAAGCAGACTCCTCACGGAGCTGGGAGCCCTATGCGGGGCTCGACCCCAGGACCCTGGGATCATGATCTGAGCCGAAGGCAGCCGCTTAACCAACAGAGCCACCCAGGTGCCCAATTATCTTGTATTTATTGGGGATCAGATATTTTCTTTTTCTTAGACTCTGATTTCATGATTCTTGTTTTCTTCCTATGATTTGTTGTCCATTCACAAGTAAACATGGACTAGATTACTCTTTCTGTATAGCAGATAAGGATTTTCTCCTGTTGCAAATGTTAGTATATTTTCTTGATCGTTCTCACCCCTGAGTAGAAAAGCTGCCTAGGAGCTATGTTTATGTGTGGTAACAGTGGTCGAGTCAAGACAAAGGACTCATCTTAGAGTGAAGCGGTTGAGAGCTGGTCTATGTGCTGGCCAGATTAGTGCAGGCAGGGGACAGAATCTGCCCACCAGCCTCCTGTAAGGCAGTCCGTTCTATGTGTTTACACGGACTTCTACTTATTGCCTGTTTTCCATCTCCCTCCTCACTCCCACATTCCACCCCTGCCAACCTCTCGTCCAGAGTCTCTCTGGGTTTCGATCGGCAGCTCAGCTCTCTCCGTACTATTGTCCTTGTTTGCATTTCCACCTAGCTTCCACCAATTTGTAGTAGTCATTAGTATCTCCCACCAGACGAAATCTCCCCTCTGCGGGTGGTTGCCTCCAGTACATGAGGCTTGGAAAAAGTTCTGGGCGTTGGAAAATAATGCAGCGTTAAGTACCCCAGACTAGCCTGTCAGGACATCGGTGCCGTAACGTGAAAGGAGAGCCCATACTGCGGGTGGGCGCTTCTCTACAGAAGGATATTTTTTCATGTGAAGAGATTGTCAGTCTGTTCTTGGGGATCTGGAGATATATTTTGGGGGGAGCCCCAGAACAGAGGCGGGAGAGGAATGCTATTCTTATTCATCTGTTCCTACATCTTCTCCCCATTCCCCATCTGGAAGTTTGGTATTTTCCTGAGAGACATCTGGCCGCCCTCTCTGTTCTAGGGTTCCTCATTAGTTTAAACAACACGGCAAATGCACTGTACTTACTATTTCTTCCTTATAAATACAGCATCATGCAAAGCTTCCCACACTCAGGATATCATTATGGCTCCATCTCCCTGGGAATAGCTCTCATTTCCTAGTTTGAGGTCATTGTTCTCTTCTTCTGACAGAAGGGCCTTCACTCATCTAGGCTTCTAGCAACACTATAAAATTAGAAGGGGGGAAAAAACTTCAGAAGTTGCAAAACAGATGATTAACAGTAATGCTGTGGCCTTATTAAGTTAAGGATATCACGCTGTTTGCCCATTCACACATGCTTATTGATTTAATGTTTTGTAAATTTAGCTCTCTGGAGTCTCAGCTGATGTGTGGGTGCATATACCAATCAGACTGATATTCGTGCCATAAGTGAGAAATAACTTGATAATTTATGAGTGGTGAAACCCAAAGTCGGACAGGTTTTCCCTCGGGAAAGGAAAAAACACATGCGGCTCATCGTAGACAACTCTCTTCTCTCGGGCTCTTTGATTTTAAGAAAGTATGTCCTTTTGGCTGCAGTGGTCGGAGGGGACTTAACGCCATTCAATCAGCCCATGTTTTCTTCGGTGAAGCAGGGCTGGGAGGAATGTGCCTGAGTGGCGGGGTTTTCTTCTTGCTTTTTCCCTGCATCTGTGCAGAGGCTGCCCTTGGCTAATGAGGACATCCTGGGAGGCCGGGGCCAAGTCTGGGATGTCCGGACATTGCTACTAAGTGACTGGCCGACGGAGATGCCATGCTGAGGGAATAATCAGTAGATTAGGTCCTTTGCAATGTCTGATATGAGCCCCTCTCTTTCTTGTATGCCCTGTGTTGGACAAAAGAGTTCTCTGTTTTTGTTTTTTCTTTTAAAGTAAGGGAATGGATTTGGTTATAAAGGGGCAAAGGAAGTTGTTTCTTTGGAGAGAAGGGTACATATCAGTTTGGGGAGGAGAGGTTAGGGGAGAGTTGCTTGAAGATCCTCTTGGAAAAACACTCCTCCCAAACATATACACATGCATACACATGTGCTTACACACATATTCACACTCACTTGATGATGGGAAGGATGGGGAATCCTGAAGGCAAAAAAGGAGGAGCCAGCCAAGGTTGACAGTTCCCCCCTCCCCCCCACCGGACAACCTTGTTCTCCTTTCATTTGGAGAGATCCGTGGCAGCTCAAGGGCACCCAAGTCAGAACATGGATCTAAAGTACAAAAGCTTGTGTCAAAAGTTCCTTACTGGGATGCCTGGGTGGCTCAGTCAGTTAGGCGTCTGCCTTCCATTCAGGTCATGATCCCAGGGTCCTGGGATGGAGCCCCGCATCAGGCTCCCTGCTCAGCGGGAGCCTGCTTCTCCCTCTCCCACTCCCCCTGCTTGTGTTCCCTCTCTCGCTGTGTCTCTCTGTCAAATAAATAAATAAAATCTTTAAAAAAAATTCCTTATCGTCAGAGCAGCATAGATATCACAAAGACCGTGGGCTTCGGTGCAGGACCTAAGCTACCTTGGCTGAGTTTTGCCCCTGCCTGTCACAGAGGAGAGAGAGGTCTGGAAGTCAGGGAGTTGATTCAAAGGGTGAAGCTGGAACGGGAGGAAGCACAAGGCGAGGCACGCAGCCGGCACCGGTCTGCGGTAGTTCTGGGAGACGGTCAGGAACATAGTGTTCATTTCTTGACGAAAGCCCAGTGCTGCTCCTTGGCTCTTAATGCTCAGCTCAAGCTCACAGCACTTCCAGCAACAAAATTCTCTTGTGTTCTGGGGGTTCTGCATGCATCATGTTATCAGTTTCATGTGGGCACCCACGTATACTTGGTGATGGGAAGTATGGGCCAAGATAGCCACAAGCTCAGACCTCTTTAAAATAAGCTCTCTTCCACCTGCAGTCCTTATGAAGTCGCTGTGTGACAACCCCTTCAGAGTCTAAGCAGCTCCATTGTTCAAAAGAGAGTCGGTGAAGCACATCCTAACATCTTTAGCAGAACTTTTGTCTATCTGAAAGAGTCTAGGAGGTGGCATCTTAAATTATTCTGAGGTTTAAAGAAAGGATCTTACAGGTCCATCCTAGATTTGATCTTTGCCTGGAAGCCATTTCTTAATTTGAGAATAGCTTGCCATCTTCAGAGACTGAGAAAATACATATTTTTATTTTCAAATTGAAAGAGTCCTGGCTCCTTTACAATTTTCCGAATTTTGCTGGAAGTCGAACAATTGCTGTATTCATTTTTTACCTCTGTGTAACAAATTATCACATACTTAGTAGCTCAAAGCAACATAAATTTATTATCTCACAGTTTCTATGAATCAGGAGTCTGGCATATTTTACGTGGGTGCTCTGCTCATGGTCTCACAAGGCTGAAGTCAAGGTGCCAGCCAGCTATCCTCATCTGGAGGCTCAACCGGAGAAAGACCTGCTTCCAAGCTCCCTCGGGTGATGGCAGAATTGATATCCTTGGGTTGTGTAACTGAAGTCCCATCTCTTGCTGCTCTCAGCTTTCAGGTCCTTCCCATGTGGCTCCTCCATGGCCCCTCACACTTCAAGTCTCTTCATGGAAAAGGACTCGCCTGATTAGGTCAAGCCCATTCCTTCTGCTGTATCATTCCTTCTGCTAGACCAACCTAGCCATGGGTGCAACACCAGGAGGTAGAGATCATGGGGCCATCTTAGAGTTCTGGGGGCCATGGTTCCTTTTTTGGGTTTATTTTTCTTTTCCTATTTTATTATAGGTAGCTTAAAACCCCAAGCAGAACCATCAGTTCTCTTCATGAAAATTTCCTTAGCTAGATCATCAAGTTTATTACTATATTACATTTTCTCTTTTTCATAGTCTGCTACTACTTAACAAGGATCCTGTTTTTCTAGCTTCTAATAATATTTTCCTCTCCTTCCTTTAGGCCCTTACTGACAGCTTCCTTGAGGCCTTTTAGACTTCTCCGAACACTCTTCTTAAGGCCCTTTAGGTTTTTGCTAATGTTCTCCTTGTGACCCTTCCAGCTTCCACCAACCATGTGGTGCCAAAGCCAATGACGTGTTTGGGGTTTTTCTCGTGGCAGTACCCAAATCAGGCACAAATACCAAAATCTGCATTAGCTGGCCACAGCAATACAGGAAGTCACCCTAAAACTGAGGGACTTAAAACAGCAACAATCGTTTTTTTAGCTCTTGAATCCACCAGGATAGTTCCAGACATAGGTCTGTGTTTACTGAACCAATTAACACATAAGATAAGATGAGATTACTCTGTTCGCATAAAATTCTCTGGTCTAGCAGTTCTACTTTTTTGCCCTCGAAAATTCGTTCTTCGGACCAAACTCCCCATGGAGAACTAAAAAAGCTGGAACACACATATGCATGTGCGCGCGCGCACACACACACACACACACCCCAGGACAGTTAAGATGTGTAGGGAAAATGTCTTAGGTAGAGGAAGGAAGCCCATAGAGGTGAGTCTGGCATTTGGTGCCACAATCCTTTCAAGAGAGATAGTATTGTTACAAGCAGTCAATGAGAAGCTGAGCAGAACTTTTAGCACACACAGGTCTATGGGGCAAAAGCTAAAGTTCAAGGCTTGTCAAAGAAAAGGAAATCTATTTCTAAAGGGATTCCAAAAGGTTATATACAAATATATACAATGACTAAGAGTAAACTGGAAATAGATCAGCGCTCCCAGATACTGACATCCAACTTTAAATCATTGTAATTTCTGATTGTAAGGGGATCTGGAGGCCCTAGCTCAAGGTCCACTTGCAGAAGTAAAAGATAATTCTCTTTGAAGGAAGAGAATATTATGCAGAGCTTCAATTTCCTCTCCATTTTTAATATATAGTGTCTGGTATCCAATCAAAAACACTTTGGTATTTGAGAAGATGGGACTTAGTTGAAAGCCCTGATAATAAAACGTATGATAGATATATTCTTTTGTCTGATGGAGTTAACAGCCATGAACTTTAAAATAATAGGTTCAAGGAACCAAAAGAACAAAATGAGAATTTCAGCAGAGAAATAAAAAAGAAGAATGAAATAGATGCTCTAGCTGGTAAATCCTAGTGTTAATAATAACTGATATTAAGAACTCAATGATTAATACAGTTGACCTGTCATATGCAGAACTATGCACCCAACAGCTATAGAACCATTTATCAAAACTGGACACATGCTAGTTCATCAGCTTCTCTAATAAATTTCACAGGATTAAAATTAGAGAGTATATTCCCTGACCATTGTGGAAATAAGTTAGAAAAGTAAAGGGACTTCAAATCAGTGATTTAAGTATCCATCTGAAGAAGTTACAAAAGTAAAATCAAATGAAACCCAAAGTAAGTAGAAGCAGAGAAATTATAACTCTGAGAGCAGAAATTGCTTCAGAAGAAAAACACAGAAGAAATTTAACAAAGCCACAAAAAGTATTCCTTGGAAAGACTACGAAAACTGGTAATACCTTGGCATGACTGATGAATGAAAAAGAGAGAGAAGGCACAAATAACCAATAATACAAATGAAAAAGAAATATTACCACTGGCCCTTCTGACAATAAAAAAGATAATATGAGGCTATTAGGATTACGATGAGAGATTAGGACATTCAGGTAAAATGGAGAAATTCCCAGAACACACTTACTACCACTGAAGCAAAAGGTAGAAATTGATCAACATTTTAAAATGTATATGGAAATAGAATCATGGCTGAGATAATCTCGACAAGAAAGGACAGGATTGGAGGAGCCAAGTTACTGAATGTCAAGATTTGTTAGAAACCTACTACAGTCGAGACTGGAGTGTTGGCACAGGGACAGACTAACAGACGTGGAATGCAACAGAATCCAGCAAAAGGCCCGCCCACATAGGGGCACCTGATTGATGAGAAAGGTGGCAAAGCAGAGAAGAAGGGAAAAGAGAATCTTGCAACCAGTGATGCTGGATCAACTGGATATCCACAAAAGAGAACACCGAAAGGAAGATTCAGCTACTATGAGACTGTAGGGAAAAATTTTAGAAAAAAAAAAAAAGGAGAAAATCTTCATAAAGTGAAGTTGGTAAAGATTTCTTAAATGGAACACATAAAGCACTAACCAGTAAGGAAAAGATGAATAAATTGGAATAAATTAAATGTAGGAACTCCCGTTCCTAAAGGAAAAGACAAGATAAGAGAGTGAAGGGCAAACCACAGAGTTTTTTTTAGATATTTGAAATTTGAAAAACATATACTAAGGGCTTGTATCCAGAATATGTAAAAATAATTTCTATAATCCATAAGAAAAATACAGAAATCCTACAGAAAGATATCCAAATGGCCAATAAATATCTGAAAAGATGCTCAATATTATTACGAATCAGGGAAATATGCAAACTAAAAGCACAATGAGATACCACTACACCCCCACCAGAATGGCTATAATTAAAAAGACTGGCTTGGGGCGCCTGGGTGGCTCCGATGGTTAAGCGTCTGCCTTCGGCTCAGGTCATGATCCCAGGTCCTGGGATCGAGCCCCACATCGGGCTCCTGGCTCAGCGGGGAGCCTGCTTCTCCCTCTCCCTCTGCCTCTCCCACTGCTCATGCTCTCTCTTTCTCTCTCTGTATCTCTGTGTCTCAAATGAATAAATAAAATCTTAAAAAAAAAAAAAAGACTGGCAATATCATGTGTTGGTAGGAATATGGGACAACTAGAACTTTCATGCACTGGTGGTGTGAGGAAACTGGTGCAACCATTCTGGGAAAATGTACTTTACATGTACACCTATCTTATGACCCAACTAGTCCTCTCCTAGATTTATATCGAAGAAAAATACATATGTATATGAGCCAAAAGACACAGCACCATTATATGTAATAGCTAAAAATAAAAAAATAAAATAAATAAAAAACGAAGTTGCACTAACTGCCAAATGAGAAATACCATGTGCTCGGATCGTATAATAAAAGAGCACATCGCAATGACAATGCAAATGTTACTGCCACACAACATGGATCAAGCTCCCAAACATGCTGTCAAGCAGAACAGGTCAGCTACCCCACCCCGGCAATATACAGTTTTTGATTCCATTCACATCAAGTTTGAAAACAGGCAAAAATCATGCTGAGTGGTGATCTCTGGGGAGGACCGAGTGAGTAGAGATCACGGAGGGTGGGTCTGTCCCCAGGCTCATGGAGCTTCCACATGCATAGGTCAGCAACCAGCCAGACACTCAGCAAACCCTTTGCTAATCTCCAGAGTTTTCTCTGTGCAACTTCTTCCTCTTTGATGCTCTGCTCCACAAATTTTAATCCCCTTGGCCTCCCAGAGCCCCACAGCAAGACCCTCAGACTCTGTTGAGGTTCCCTCTTGCTGAGTTGAGGTCTGGAAACAGCCTCCAGGCAGGACGCTGGAGCAATCAAAGGGCTCAGCTCATCTGTTTGCCTCCTTCCATGGATCAGTCTTGCATGGCCTGTTACAGTGTCTAAAAACCATACTTTCGTATACTTTTCCTAGTTTTCTAGCTGTTTATGGCAGTACTACCATATCAAAAGTGCAAGTATTTAGATGCCATTCCTGGAAATTCTGATCTACTAAGTCCAGAGTGAGGCCCCGGGATCTGCCTCTTGAAAAAAATATGCACAAGTGAATCTACAATGCAATTCCCCAGTTGTCTATGATTTTTAAAAAAAGGCCATTGTCATTCACTGACAGGCCGCTATGGTCCCCTATTTGAAATACTGATGGTCCCATTTACATCGAAACATACACACATGCACAGTGTGCATATTCAGTTAGCATACAATCATTTCAATTACTTTGTATTTATATACATGTTATTTTTTTTAAAGATCCTATTTGTTTATTTGAGAGAGAGAATGAAATCAAGAGCAGGGGGGAGGGGCAGAGGGAGAAGCAGTCTCCCCGCTGAACAGGGAGCCCAATGCGGGGCTCCATCCCAGGACCCCGGGATCACGACCCAAGCCGAAGGCAGCCACTTAACCAACTGAGGCACCCAGGCACCCTACATGTTATTTTTTCCTATGTACATGTTACTTTAAATACACTGGGCATTGTGAATCTATGATTTTGAATTATAAAGTGAAAATATATTCACCATTTTAAAGTACAACATCAACCTGGCTTGATTCGCATGCTCAGTTTTTACAAATCATGTTGGATAGCCCTATACAGATGACATCTCTATTCAAGGGTTTTTAAGACTTACTGATCTTTAAAGAAAATTGCTGAGCCCACTTAAATTCAGATTCTGTAATCTATAGTTTTTGGATTATGCAAACACACACACTCTAATCTGCATACATACAAAGTTTGAAATAATATAATTGCATTGATAGCTAATATTTACTGAGCACTTATGTGCCAGGCACTGAACTAAATTCTTTATAATTATTATATCTTTGGAAACTCAAAACCACCATAAAATGTAGGTCTTGTCATTATGTCCTTTTATAGAGACTGTTATCTGGCCCAATGTTAGGCAATGAGAAGGTTAGAACCGCAAACCAGCTCACGTTTGTGACTCCAAACTTGCGCTTATAATAACTTTGCTGCCAAACCCATGCAGAATCAGAAAAATTCCCTCCAGTGTTTTGAAATAAGAAGATGAAACAGTGAAAGAATTTTGGCCAAAATCTCTTTTCTCAGATTAATAGGATTTTTAAATAAACCTCTTTTATGGAAAGAAGTAGTGTAAAAAACAATTGCAAATGGTAAGTTCGTTTCCCTCAAGTAAGCCATGACCCCTCAAGCCAATATTTACCATTATTGATTGAAATCTAAACATACAGTGAGTTCGACTGAAAAAGGAAGTTTTGCCATATCCAAGAACTTTGATGCAGATAAAGAAGAAAATGATTAATCCTGGAGGAATCAGAACTTTGATCCCGTGTTTACCCTCAGGTGAATGGCAGCAGACACTTGACCAAAGAAGAGTCATTAAAATGAAATAAGTGACTTCAGGAATCCCTTGGATCAATACGTAGCTTTCCCCATGTTTGTAAAAGCCCATCGTCTGTCTCTGTGCAGGCTGGATGGGGTCTGTTCAGACATCTCCCAGTGCCCACATTCTCTGCTCATTAAAGCCACAAACACTGAACTCAAGATAGCTCAGCCATCAGATAAGAAACTGTCCCGTCTCCATAATAAATGTCTTATTAATTTTCACTAAAAATATTAAGGCAGTCTGTGTATATGTGCTTCAGAGACTACCATAAAAGGGAAAAGAAGGGGATGTTTTTCCATTGCTTCTGGTTTTTTTCTTATTTTTTAAGATATACCAACTTCCTCTCCTTTGTCCTTCCACACCCAGAAACACTTGCCTGTTGTATAAAACTCAGTTTGAAGAAGCTGAGGTTAATGAACCCCACACGAATAGAAATGATGTCCAGGTTTCCATAGTGAACATTTAGGGTTGTTCATCTTCTCCACCTCTTTCAGCAATTGCAAAGTGGGAGCTACATCAGCCCGGAGGCCTAATGAGCACCTGTTTCATTTACTAGGGATATAACTTGCGCTGCTGCAAAAATTGCTTTTGCAGAAAAGATGAGAAATGATAAACAAGTTCCTCTTCCCAGAGGCATAGTAGCTTATCCATAACTATCACTTCATAAACAGATTCAATCCAATTCTCATCTTTTGGTGTCTCCAAGGAAGGCAGTTACCTGCCTTGGAAATAGGGTAGGAAAACATTCGCTATGGCTCAAACTGCTTGGATTTGGATCCCAAGACAACCACCTGCGAGCTGTGTAATTTGGGCAAGTCACTTAGCCATCATGTGCCTTACTTCCTTATCCGGAAGGTGGGAATAATAATAGTGCCTATCTCACAGGGTTTTGTGAGGATGAGTAGGCTTTTTTTTTTTTAATAAAATTCAGCTTTATTTGCTTGTTCCCATGGTCCTTGCCAGGATAAACTCTCCCAAGTGTGTATCCATCTTATTTGAAATAAGATAGACGATATCTCATAGAGTTAAGAAATCTCTAAATCAATCACATTGGCTATCTATCCTAGCTAATTTCATTGAGCCTCAAGACCCCTTACAAATCCCTCCTATATACAGAATCTAGCATGACTAGCCTTGACCAAAGGGACATCATGCCTATTCCTTCAAATTCCCAAATTACTGTAACTGCTGCTTGGCTGAACCCTGTGGTTTATCACATATCGTCTTGTATTCTCAATTATACTTCTCTTTATTTATGCATCATCTTCCTAACAAGACTGAGCTACTCAAAGGCGGGGTCTATGTTGAAGAGTTCCTTTGATTCCACCCTTACACTTAGCATCATCCTCATTGTCATCATCATCATATCTCCCATCTCTTCAGCTAAGGCAACCCCCCCCAAAAGGGCTGATGGCTAAAGGCTGTTTGCTGGCAGCACTCCCAATAGCTGCGGTAATAAGTCCTTCATTCCTGAAGAGGGACCTGGATGGTATATCAGAACATCTACTTTACTATCCAAGATAGTGGGAGGTATAATATCCACAGAAGGTAGAGCCAGACCTTCCCACACTTGAGCAGAGATTTCCTAGCCGCCTCTTCGTGGTACAGTTTGGTGCCGATTTTCCTAGGGGGGTAGACTGCATGACCTCTGAAGGTTGGCCTTGCCTATTATCAGCCTGTGAATCAATGGCAGTTGAGAGGCTGCCTTGGGCAAACAGTTACTGCCCTTGTGAATCAGAATGTCAATGCAAAGAAAACATAGGTATCTGTTTGAGCAACCACATTCAATTTACAGATCCAAGGAAGTCCATGGATGATTCCTGTCCCCAAACTGAACCCAAGAGAAACCGGAAGAGCTCAGAGCTCTGCAACCTTAAAAAACAAAACAAAACAAAAATAATGAGAAACTCTTCGAGAAATAGGAGGTGGTTGGGTCTGGGATGGGTAGATGATGATGCATGCTCTAAAGCTCCAAATGGGCATAGACCAGCAGAGAATTTTTTAGTTTAACTCTTTTCTCTCCCCAGCATTACCCTGAGCATTGACTTTTTGGCTACAACCATTGGGCCAGTCAGAAAATATCCTGGAAGCTCTGAAGCTGCAGTGGTAAAGAATAGACAGCATAAGTGCAGATGAGTTGGCAAACACCTGAGAAACCTGTTCCTCCTCAAACCACCCCATAGTTTGAGCAATTGCAACAACCCTGGATAAAAGCAGTTCCTGGGAAGACTGACTGAACTCCCAGGATGGAAAGAATGATGCAGGGTGGCTTAATCCTGAATTTCAACACAAGGGCCTCTCCACCATGGGGCACTCCCTCTAAGTCACTTGGTATAATGCTCCCTGTCTAACTCACTTGGAGAAACCCTAGGCAGGGTCTAATCAGCTTTTGTCCCTCTCTCCAGGTAAATAACCCTGGTTGAATATACTAGTCAGGGTCCCAGCAGGAAATGGTGGCATACTCAAACTGATCATTTGAGAAGACTTTAGTAATAAGACTATTTATAGTTATGTGGCTAGCATATAGAGTACTCAAGTGCTAGTCACAGGCCTGGGAGAGGGAGAGGAGGTAGGAGGTCTCAGACTCACAGGGAGAAAGTCTTTGAAAGAGGTCTGTCTTGACAGGAGTTCTGACCTACGGTCAAGGACACAGCCAACACCATAGGGAGAGAAGTCAGAGAATAAGTATCCTTGACTGCACATTCTTCCCTCCCACCATTCTCCTGCTGGGTCTCCCCAGTTGCTGAACCCAACAGGAAGCCAGAGGACAAGGGACCCTGTAGATGTCATTTGCACAGATCAGGCTCAGAAACACTGAGCAGGGTGGGGAAGGTGGAAAGTGGATCTAGAAGGGCAAACAGAAGACCTGCAAAACACCAAGTTAGCTGATAACCTCAAGGGACAAATAATGAGATACTTTGTAAGCATAAACACTATAAAATGGAAGCAAATAATAAAACATCTGCACTAAAAAAAGCACAATTAATGTAACTAAAAGATTTTAAATAAATAAGTAGATAATATTCAGAGATATAAGGAGGAATATTAGAAACGATGCAGAGGAAAGCAATTATGAAAAATAGGCAATAGAACATATTGTGCTGGAGAATAATACAACAGATAGGTTTAATAACAATGGTTATAGTCAAAGAACAAATTAGTAAGCTGGAAGATCAGGTCAAGGAACTCATCCAGAAAGTATCTGGATGGGGTAAAAAGATAAAGAGAATGAAGTGAAAGACAGGTCAATTTCCATCAGGTGGGAGTCCCAGATGCAGATAAGGCCTAAGTGAAAACAAGAACATTTTTTAGGAAATAATGCCCAGAAGTCTCCTAGAATTAAAGAAACATCTAAGGAGCGCCTGGGTGGTTCAGTAAGTTTAGCATTCAACTCTTGATGTCAGCTCAGGTCATGATCTCAGGATTGTGAGATTGAGCCCTGTGTCAGGCTCACATGCTGGGCATGGAGACTGCTTTACATTTTCTCTCCTCCTCTGCCCCTCATCCACCCCCTAAAAAAAAATATCTAAGACTCCAGAATGACAGGATTTTTAATGCTGAATTAGGGCCCAGAAGAAAAAAACTATTCTAAACACATTATAGTGAAATTTTAAAACCTTGAAGAAAAATAAAACCGTATTACTTTTTTTGCTTTTTTAAGATTTTATTTATTTGTTTGACAGAAAGAGACAGCGAGAGAGGGAACACAAGCAGCGGGAGTGGGAGGGGGAGAAGCAGGCTTCCCGCCAAACAGGGAGCCCTATGTGGGGCTCTATCCCAGGACCCTGGGATCATGACCTGAGCCAAAGGCAGGCGCTTCACTGACTGAGCCACCCAGGTGCCCTGAAAACCATATTTCTCAACAGCAAAACTGTATAGAAGATAGATATAAAATCTCGCTGAAGTACCAAAGGAAAACAACTTTTAATTTTGAACTTTATAATCAATTAATCTATCGTTTAAATGTAATAATGGAATAAACATATTCTCAGGTGTGTCCCAGAAGGTTTACCACACCAGCACTCTGAAAGACCTCTTGGAATCTGTAGTCCAGCAAAAAGAGAAATTAATATAGGAAGAAGCAACAAGATAGGAAAAGAAAGGATGAATAAAGAATATAGTAAGATTTACTCTTGTTTAGTTAAGGCTTGGCCAAAACAAACAACAAAAAGTATATCCATAATAATCCAGAACTAAAATTTTAGCTGATATCCATTGGGTGGGCAAGGGATAGGGGGACAAGGAGGAGGAAATGATAGTATGCTAAAGTTCCTGTCTTCTTTGCAAGGACACATAGTTTCTGATGACCTTTAGATACTGACAGGGAAAAAACAAGCATAAGCAAGATTTAATAATTGAGATCCTAGTGACAGATAGATTCATGAATATATAAGAACTAAATACATGATAGAGGTAATATCACAACTAGTAGGAAAAGAATGAATCATTTAGTAGATGGGGTTGGAAAAACAGGCTCACTAAATGGAGAAAAATAAGATTGGCTCTCTATACTATACTGTTTAGCATTAGGGCGTTAGGTTTAGTTGTCTATATATTACTCTCCCCCACCAAAAAAGTGGCCATGGTTAAATAAGGCATAAGCTTATTTCTCTCTCCTATAAGAGAAATCCAGCGGTAGGATGCAGGGCTGATACTGCAACTCTGTAATATCACCAAAGCCTTTCTAGCTTTCTGCTCTGCCATCCTCAGCATATGCTATCCAACTTCAAGATCCCTCCATGGCTCAATACAGCTGCTGATACTCCAGCATCATTTCAGCAGGCTGGTGACAGAAAGATTCAAAGGGAGAAAAAGGGAGGAACTTGTCTCCTGCATTTTAAAGACTCTTCCCAGGACTCTCTCACATACCTTTGGTTATATCAAATTATTGAGAACAAAGTTATGTGGCCTCACTTAACTGTAAGGAAGTCTGGAAAATGTAGTCTTTATTGTGCGTAGCAATATGCCCATCTAAAATCTGAGGCTATGTGTCTAAAGAACAAGGGAGAATGAGTATTGAGAAGTAACTATTCAATATTGACTACAAAAATAATAAGCTTCAAATTGATTAAAGATACAAATGTGAGAGATAATAGAGTCAACTAAATAATAGAATAAGTTGATAAAATGCAGAAGAATATCTTTGTGATATTGGGGCAGTGGGAAGAAGGTGAATTTCAGAAACTAAACATAAAAAAAAAACCCATAAGAGGAGAATGGATGGATTCTACTACAGTGAAAGTAAAGATTCCTCCTTAATGAAGGGCACTATGGGTCAAGTTTCCCATGGGGGGGAAAAAGATATTTGCAAGAAACCAACAAGAATTAATGCCTAGAATATACAAAGAACTTCTCGAATTATCAAGAAAAAATAGGACAATTAGCAAAGTATATAGACATTCACCAGTGGGGAAACCTGAATGGCTATTAAATACATGGAAATGTCAACTTTAGTAGTGGTCAGAACTATGCTAAAAACAACAACGAGATACTTATTTTGCCCATTAGAATGGAAATTATTAAAAAGTAGCATTAAATGCTGCTGATGATGTTGGGAAAGAGGAATCCTCATACACAGCTGGTCCAGATTCTGGAAAGCAATCTGGAGGTACTTAATGATACTTAACATGTGTGAGCTCTGCATCCTAGCAAGTCTACTTCTGCTATATAATCCAGAGAATTTCTTGCACAGTCCCACAAGGAGCTATATACAAGCATGTTTTTTGCATCATTGTTTGTGATAGTAAAGTGTTTGGGGCAAATTAGGAGGTCCATCTTTTGGGGAGTGGATAAGTAAAATATGGCATTTTCCATATAGTGCATGTAGTAACACAGACAGATCTCAGAAACAGGATGTCAAGAGAGAAAGAAGAAATAATAAGATATACAGTATGTTATGGACTGAATTCTGTTCCCCTCAAATTCATATGTTGAAGTTCCAACTTCTAGTTTCTCAGAATATAACCGTATTTGGAGATAAGGTCTTTAAGAGGTGATTAAATTAAAACAAGGCCATTAGGATGGGGCCCTAATCCAGTTTGACTGGTGTCCTTATAAGAGGAGATTAGGATATACAAAGAGATACAGGAATATACATGCTCAGAGGAAAGGCCAGGTGGGGACTACAGCAAGAAGGCAGCCATCTGCAAGCCAAGGAGAGAGGCCTCAGGAGAAACCAAACCTGTTGATACCCTGATCTTGTACTTAGAGCTTCCACACTGTGACAAAATACATTTCTGTTCTTTAAGCCACCCAGACTGTGATATTTTATTATGGCAGCCCTAGCAGACCAATACAGAGCACAATACCGTTTATTGCACAATGCCATTTAAAAACACATGCAGCAAAGCTAAACACACACACAGTAAGGGTGTTTAAAGGGAGGAGACAGGATGGAGGCAGAGAAATGATCAAATAAAAGAAAGAAAAGGATGGCCTTGCACAGACTGATGATGCTGCAGTGCAAAGAGTATAATCAACTCAGTCTGAGTGAGTTATAATGAAGCACAAAGGAGGCATGTCAGGTTGTCAACCAATTCCATTTATGATACAGGTAACCAGAGCCACAGCCTCAGCCAAGAGTCCTCTAAAGGTGGGAGAGAGGAGAGGCTCTTAGGTCAGAGATAAGGTATTCACCAGAAAGACACACTGGGAGCACTGATTTCTTCATTCACAAACATGGTGGGACATTGGTAAATGTCAGTGAGCCAGGGGTCAGTCCACAAGACTGGTAAGAGACTGTATTGTTAGGTTAGGACTCTGGCAGATGAGAGAAAAGGAAGGGTTAAAAAAAAAAAAGGCAGCTGGACTGGAGCGATTCTACCTTGGACACCCAGGACCAAGGCTGTGGCCATCTCCCCTGTGCTTCCTTCTGCCTCCTTACTGCCAAACACCACACCACCCACTCTCTCAGCCCTCACCAACTCTATCCTAAGTATGGAAGGCCAAATTTGTTCCCCAAAACCTACAAAAGGAGGTCCCCGAATGACAAGACAGCCTAGCAGTAACCAGAACTCAGAGATTACACATAGAGGCTAAATCCCTAAAACCCTATTGCGTGGAACAAAACAAACTGGAATGAACTGACAAGCCACAGTAAATTTGAAATCAGAAACATAGCTCTAATCACTGAAAAAGGTAGACTGTCAGAGCTTAAAGGAACCTTACATATTACCTGATTTATAAATCCATTCAGTAATCCACCCATTCACTCAGCAACTATTTTCTGAACACATAAAATGTTCCAGGTACAGTGTTAGGTTCTGGTGATTCACTGATAAATCAAAACAGATTGGTGTCTTGTCTTCACCAAGTTTTAGTCTCGGGGCAGAGATAGTAAAATTCCTTCCTGTCTTTGAGCCTTCACAAATACGGTATCTTCTGCCTACAAGAAACTTCAAATGAAAGTATCCTTCTGAAACTTCAGGTCGTAGCTGAAATGTTAGAGGCCTGTCCTAACAACTCTTTCTAAAGTGGACCCTGTCCCCAATACACACTTGTATTCTCCTACCATAGCATCCTATTCACATCCTTCATAGTACACTTATTACTTGTATTTGTAATTATATGTTCATTGACTTGTTTTGCTCAATACCTAAAGTTCATAGATGGTAAACTGAGATCCAGGACATACAGCAAGCTATTATCAGAATCAGGATTAAAACCCAAGCTACCTAAGTATACAGAAACTTTAAGAAGCTATGTAACTTCCCTGAATCTCAGTTTTTCCATCTATAAAACATGGTTGATAATCTATCTTACCATGGAAATCAGGCAAGAAAAAGATACAAAGGGCATCCAGATTGGAAAGGAAGAAGGAAAACTATCTCTGTCTTGGATTATACACATGACATAATCTTGTATATAGAAAACCCCAAGGAATCCACACACATTAAAAAACAAAACAAAACCTGTTGGAGCTCAGAAAAGTTGAAGGATACAAGATCAATATACAAAAACCTGTTGTATTACTATACATCAGAAATCAACAATTTGAAAAAATAAATTAGTAATTTCACTTACGATAGAATTAGACAGAATAAAACACTGTAGGGATAAATTTAACCAAGAAGGGCCAAGACCTATACACTGTAAACTACAAAATATTCTTGACAGAAATTAAAGAAGACTAAAGTAAAGAGAAAGTCATCCCATGTTCATGGATTGTAACACTTAATATTGTCAAGATGGCAATTCTCCTACAGAATCAATGTAATCCTTATTAAAATCTCAGCTGGCTTCCAAAACAATTTTGAAAAAGAAGAGCAAAGTTACAAGATGCATACTTCCCATTTTAAATATTATTACAAAGCATAAGGATAGACATATAGATCAATGGAATAGAATTGAGAGTCCAGAAATAAACCCATATGTTTACAGTCAATTGATTTTGACAAGGATGCCAAGATAGTTCAACATAGGAAAGAATAGTTTTTTCAACAAACAGTGCTAAGATAAGTAGGTACTCACGTATAAAGAATGAAGTTCGACTCCTACCTCATACCATATACAAAAATTAACTCAAAATTTTACCTAAATGTAAAAGTTGAAACTATGAAACTCTTAAAAAATACATAGAGGTAAATCTTTGTGACCCTGGACTAGGCCACTGTTTCTTAGATATGACACCAAAAGAAAAAAAAAAAATAATGGAATGTCCTCAAAATTAAAAACTTATACTTCAAAGAGCACTATCATGAAAGTGAAAAACAGCCCATGGAATGGGAGAAAATATTTGCAAATCATACATCTAATAAAGGCCTAGTACCCAGAGTATATAAAAAAATTCTTACAACTCAACAATAAAAAGACAACCCAATTTAAAAATGAGCAAAGGATTTTTTTTAAAGATTTTATTTATTTTTGACAGAGAGTGAGAGAGCACAAGCGGGGGAGGGGGTGGCAGAGGGAGAGGGAGAAGCAGGCTCCCCGCTGAGCAGGGAGCCCGACGTGGGGCTCTTTCCCAGGACCCTGGGATCATGACCTGAGCTGAAGGCAGGCACTTAACTGACTGAGCCACCCAGGCGCCCCAAAAATGAGCAAAGGATTTAAATAGATAGTCCTCCAGAGAATATATACAAATGGCCAATAAGCACATGAAAAGATGGTCAACATCATTAACACAATGAGATACTACTTTACACATGTTAGAATGGCTATAATAAAAAAGATGGATAATCACAAGAGTTGAAGATATGGAGAAACTGGAACCCCATATATTACTGGCGAGAATATAAAAAATGGTTCAGTTGCTTTGGAAAACAGTTTGGCAGTTCTTCAAGATATTAAACATAGAATTCCCATAAGTTCCAGTAGTTAAACTCCTAGGTATAGAATGAAGAGGGTTGAAAACATATATTCCACACAAAAATTTGTACATGAATGTTCATAGCAACATTATTTATAATAGTCTGAAAGTGCAGTCAACCCAAGTGTCCATCAACTGGCAAATGGATAAACAAATGTGGTATATCCATTCAATGGACTAGTATTAGGCTACTAAAAAGAATAAAGTACTGATCCATACTACAACATGGATGATCCTTAAAAACATATGCCAAGTGAAAGAAGCCGAGGACAAAAGGCTACATATTGTACAATTCCATTTAAATGAAATGTCTAGAATATGCAAATCCATAGAGATAGAAGTGGATTAATGATTGGTAGGGGTTAGGAGAGGGGAGAATGAGGAGTGATTGCTCATGGGTGAGGGGTTTCTTTGGAAGGTGAGAAAAATGTTCTGGGATTAGACAGCAGTGATGGTTACATAACTTTGTGAATATACTAAAAACCACCAAACTGCACACCTTAAAAGGGTGAATTTATGATATGTGAATCATAACAACAAAATTTTAAAGATCTTTCTGGGTAGGGGGCACCTGGGTGGCTCAGTTGGTTAAGCATCGGACTCCTGATTTCCGCACAGGTCATGATCTCAGGGTCCTGGGATCAAGCCCCATGTCAGGCTCTGTGCTCAGAGGGCAGTCTGCTTGAGGATTTCTCTCTCTCTCCCTCTGCCCTTGCTCCCTGTTCTCTCTCTCTCTCTGTCTCTCTCTAAAATAAATAAACAAATCTTAAAACAAATATTTTTGGGTATAGTGCATACCAACTTCTCACTCTCCCCAACTCTGGTGTTTTCGAACTTTCCTCACTCACCACCTCCCATTCCCCCACCCCGTCATCATGGGAATATCTAATAGGACAGTCATGTTTTTATAAAGCCCTACTTCCTGGCCTCCATCTATTGGGCCCCATAAATCTCTAGAAACCAGGATCTTTCTCCATGATTTCGAACCTGGGAACAGATAAGCCGTCAATTCTTCATCAGGCTGTTAGAAGTAAGCCTAACTTGAAATTGGAAGCTGTTATATTCCATGGGAAGAAAGCCAGTGTGCAGTGAGAGGCAAATTAAGATTATCTCAGAGAGGTGGCAGGAGTTAAAAACAAAGAACATGTCCTGGGGGCCTTCAGGTCCTGATTCCAGAGGTCCTAAACATAAGATACATCTGGGATCTTCCCACCGTTCAGGATGTCCAATCTCCTTGGGTTCCGTAAATCAGTTTGTCTCTCTTCCTAAACTGGTTCTATCACTGGCTACCACACCAGTATACTTTAATGCTGCAGAGCTTATTGTGAATGACAAACGAATGTAGGGTATGAAAAAGAGAACAATATTAAGAGCTAACGGTTATGAAGATCTTACTCTCTGTCAGACACTGTTGGTAAGTGCTTTAACTGTCGAACATGCTCTGCCGAATACAACAATCTTAGGAGAAAGGTGCTACTATTATTCCTATTTTAGAGATGAAGAAAGAGAGGCACAGAAAGGCTAAGAAACTTATCCAAGGTCACGCAGGTAGTAATTAGCAATGTCAGTATTCTTCAACATTGCACTATGTTGCCTTGCGTAGAGTAAAACGCTGTGGGTGTGTAAGGCATTATTATTACTTGGAAGAAACCAGCAGGGGAAGTTTCCCTGTTGTTGTGATTTAACAACTATTCTGAGACGTGGGTTTCTTTTAAAAAGCAGTATCTTTCAGACACAGAAACGTTCAGGAACTAGTCATGGTATTTGGTGCTTCTAACCGATGATTTCAATTCTCTGACTTTCAATACTTTTATTACCTGGATCCGAATGAACTTTTATAGCGGTCCCAGTTATTCCGGGTGATCGATAATGGTATTTTGGTTTTTACAGCAGCATACAGTGTCTGTCTCTGTTACGTTCCTGAAAAAAGAAATGTTCATATTCTGATGTTTTTATTATCAGGAGAGTCAGTAAATGACCCACACAGAGTTTTCACTAGAGCCGTGGAGTTTGATAGAATATGATCACATCATCTCCAATACATGCAGGGTCCGCTATTGCAGCTGCAAATCAAAAAGACTAACACTTGTGCTGCCTGATTCTCCTTGCAAGAGCATCTCCAAATTCATGTCAACCTTAGAAGCTGCTTTCTTGAGATGATTAGAAAATCAGATTCTGGTGAATCCCAGTGCATACCCAATCTATCCCCAGCACAGGTTGGAACGTTGCACATTAAGCTTTTTCTCTCCTTCCTCTCCGCCTTCCCTGCCTAAGAAGGTGTCAACTTTTTGTTAAAGGAAGAGCTCAAGGGAGGGAGGCTGTTTTCCTCCAGGCTATTCGGTCCCCTGTGTCTGATTTCCTACGGAGTGCTAATTATTGGTGGAAACCTGTTAGACGAAGTGTGTGCACTGGGCATCTTTGTACAAGGAACAGGAAATGAAATTACCACTTCGTTTCAGAGAAATATCCAGTTGTCACCAAGAAGGCAACCACTAATGCCAACGGCAGATACCAGCTGGTGGCCTCCAGGAAGCACACTGGCTTTAGAAGTAAGTAAGAAGTGTGCTGAGATGGGTGAGGAAACTAAGCTGGCCAGAAAATACTTTCTCCTCTCGCAAGATAGTATCCCAAATTCCATGGTTCGAGTTTCACTCCTTAGTTTTAAGACTTTGCTAGGTTGAGTTGCAATTAATCTAATGAAAGGAGACATTTTAAATCTAATCAATTCTTTGTATCTTATTTGAATGAGTTTCAGATCCTATCCTGTGTTTGAGGAATGCAAAGAAAGAATAAGAACACACTCCAGGAAGGAGACATGAAGGACAGGAGCTTACAAGGAACCCAATGTGGCCCAAGTCCTGCCTTGCAGTGCTATCTCTGACTGGCAGTGTCCAACTGGGCCGCTTAGCCACTGAACCAAAGGGAAATCTGTGAGGCCTGGCCATCCCATGGGAGGAACTGGACAGAATTCTTCCAGAAAGGGAAATCACAGCAGGCATCTAGTCAAGAGAGGGGAAGGGAGACCACATTGCGTTGTTGTTGGGAATGACCAGGTAGGTGATAAGCCCTCACGCTTGATCAATGGTGGTGGAGTCACTGCTTTCAGCAAAGTCCTACCTGAAGGTGGTGAAGGAAGAAGAATGAAATGAAATAGAAATGGAAGGATTAGTTGCCCCTGTCCTTTGAAAATCCAGTGAGAACAATCGTACCGACACACCAAACAAGTAACAGCAGTTCCAAGCAATGTGTCTGTGCATACCAGTTGCTAAAACAAAGGCAGGGTAAGTTCTCTCTATTCTCTCAAGCTCCTGAGCCAGTCTGCTCATCAATCCTATTTACCAGATGCCTAATACTCATCTGTGTGCTGCTCCTCTCAGGAATCCCATGATGTGAGTTTTGAGCTGAGTCTAATGTTTCTGTTTTTACTCTCTGAAGACTGCCCTGATGAATTTTTTCCCCAGCAGCTTGGAAAAGAAAGTTAGCCATCAAAATAATTGGTGCTAACTACTCAGCATCTAACCTTAAGCAGCCCTGAAATTTTTCTAGAATTTGAATAGAAAAGTAAAGCATGTCTTAGGCTTGCAAAAATAAAAGAATGACAGTAGAAAATTGACTTAGCATAAAATAATGTCACAATTCATTCGTGATGGCCACTCCAATCTCTCTCAAAATGCAGAGTTTTAAAATAAAACCATGAAAATCTTTATAGCATTTCACAACTTACCTCGATTCTCACAATCATCCCATAAAGGAGGCAGGACTATTTACGATGTGACAAATGATGAAACTTTGGGGGACTTACTTTTGTTCTCTTTTTCCTCAGCTTTATCTTGGAAAATTTTCAAATAAAGTCAAAAGAAGAGTACAGGGGACACTCAGATGCCCACCACCTAGATTGTACCATTGTTAATATTTTGCTAACTTTGCTTTATTTATACGTGTATAAAAATATTCCTCTTTTGCTGAGCCATTTGAAAATCAGTTGCAAACATCATAAACTTTATCCCTAAATATTTCAGAATTCATCAATTAAAAATAATGACCTTTTCTTTTATAGCTATATCATTCTCACCCTATGAAAATTAGAAATTATTCCCTAATATTGTCCAATATTTAGACTATGTCTAAATTTCCTCAATTGTCCCCTTAAAGGTCTTTTTTTGTTTTTGTTTTTTATTGAGATATAATTCACATTCCATAAAATTCATCTTTTCATAGTGTACAATTTAGTGGTATTTGTGTATACCATCATGATGATCTAATTCCAGAATATTTTCACCCCTTCAAGGGAATCCCTTACTCATTAGCAGTCACTCCTCATTCCCTCCTTCTCCCAGCCCCTGCCAACTACTAATCTACTTTCTGTCTCTGCAGATTTGCCTATTCTGGACATTTCATATAAATAGGTAGGTGGCCTTTATATCTCGCTTCTCTCAGTACATTGGTTTCAAGGTTGATCCATGTGGTAGAATGTACGAGCACTCCATTTCTTTTCATAGCTGAATACGACTCCATCATATGGATCTACATTGTGTTTATCCATGGACAGTTAGGTTGATTCTAGTTTCTGGCTTTTACGAATAATGTCGTTATTGAACATTAATGTACACATTTCCCTGTGGGTGTATGTTTCCAACTCCCTGGAGTGTAGACCTAGCAGTGTCATTACTGTGGGGTAATGGTAACTTTGTGTGCATATTATGGGGAACTTCCAAACTGTTTTCCAAAGCAGCTGAACCATTTTACATTTCCGCCAGTGTTATGTGAGCATTCCAGTTTCTCCATATCTTCACCAACACTTGCGATTGTCCACCTTCAGATCATAGTTATCCTAACATATGTAAAGTGGCATCTCATTGTGGTTTTGATGTGCATTTACCTAATGATGATGCTGCTGAAAATCTTTTCCTGTACTTATTGACCATTTATTTATCTTCTTCGAGGAACGGACTATTCAAATCCTTTGCTCGTTTTAAAATTAGGTTATTTTCTCTTATTGTTGAGTTGTGAGTGTTCTTTACATATTTGGGATATCAAACCCTTATCAAATACATGATCTGCAAATATTTTCTCCCATTCTGTGAGTTGTAGTTTCACTTTCTTGATTCTATTGTCTGAAGCACAAAATTTTCAGTTTGTTTTCTAAGATTTTATTTATTTATTTGAGAGAGAGAGAATGAGAAAGAGAGAGCATGAGAGGGGGGAGGGTCAGAGGGAGAAGCAGACTCCCTGCTGAGCAGGGAGCCCGATGTGGGACTCGATCCCAGGACTCCAGGATCATGACCTGAGCTGAAGGCAATCGCCCAACCAACTGAGCCACCCAGGTGCCCAAAATTTTCAGTTTTGATGACACTCAATAAACTTATTTTCTTTTGTTATTTGTCCTTTTGCTGTCACACTTAGGAAATGACTGCCTAATTCACGGTCAATAAGATTTTGCCCCTATGCTTTCTTCTAAGGGTTTCATAGTTTTTGCTCTTCTGTTTAGGTCTAGGATGAATTTTGGATCAATTTTTGTGTATAGTGTGAAGTAGGGGTCAGACTTCATTTTTCTGCACGTGGATATCCAGTTGTCCCAGCATTATTTGTTGAAAAGACTATTCTTTCCCCCATTGAATTCTCTTGGCACCCTCGTCAAAAGCAGTTGACCATAAATGTGTGGGTTTGTTTCTGGACTCTCGGTTCTATTCATTGATCTCTACGTCCAAACAGATGCTAATTTTATGCTAGTCTTGATTTATTGTAGCTCTACCATAAGTTCTGAAATTGTTAAGTGTGTGTCCTGTGTCCTCCAACTTTGCTCTTCTTTTTCAAGATTGTTCTGGCTGTTCTGGGTCCCCTGTATTTCCAAATGAATTTTAGTATCAGTTTGTTGGGGCGCCTGGGTGGCTCAATCATTAAGCGTCTGCCTTCGGCTCAGGTCATGATCCCAGGGTCCTGGGATTGAGCCCCACATCGGGCTCCCTGCTCTGTGGGAAGCCTGCTTCTCCCTCTCCCCCGCTTGTATTCCCTCTCTCGCTGTCTCTCTCTCTGTCAAATAAATAAATAAATAAAAATTAAAAAAATATATCAGCTTGTCAATTTCTGCAAAAAGAACAGCTAAGGTTTTGATAGAGACTGTGTCTAATATTTTTTTAAAAACTTGCAAAGAGTGACTTTTAGATGGTAGCCAATAAGCTTTTCTTAAGCAAAGAGGTTTTTCAAGGACAATCACTTTTAACTATTTTAATTGTTTCAGAGGACTAAATGTGGGGTATTTATTCTCGTTTTTAAATAACTTCATTCATTTTGAAGAGAAAATACATTAAATACATGCAAAACCGAATTTCAAAGGGCGTTCATGAATAAAGATGTGTGCTGCCAAGTAATCTACAGCACTCTTACCAAGAACTGGGGCTCTTTAATCAGCCACTTTTTTATTTAAAAAAAAAAAAGATAATTTTGCAAGGGATTTTTTTTTTCCTTTTGAAGAAATCTGATTGCTAATTATTAAAGAGAGTACTACATAGCTCCAGCAACTAAGTGAGAAACAGACTGAAAGATGAGTTTTCAGCGAATGAAAATTCAAAATGCAACAACCTCACTTCAATCTGTTGGTGTAAGCTCTTAAAATGCTACTTTACAGAAGTCTGATTGCCTGGGATTTCAGTTAGCAATACTGTCAAAGAAAGCGATTTAAAAATGCTTCCTTATGAGTTCGGTGCCAAACCCTTGCAACTGATTTCGTTTTCACTGCTCTTTCTCCCCTTAGTGCCTCCTCATCACTCCCTCCCACCTCATCCTCACTGACTGCTTCCTTTTCTTTTTCCTTTTCCAGGGAATTTCAAGTATAGATTTTTTAAAGTATCATAAAATAAAGTTAAAATACACTGTTACTGAAATAATTGATTTTCTTACATCTAGGTCAGTGTTAACTCATTCTACACCAAGCTCTTGGGTCATATCCTGAGAAAGTGGCAGGGTCCGGGGGGGTCCGGGGAGGGGGGTGGGGGGTGCACAGATCAATTCGGGTGAGCGCGTGCATGAATACTGAGATGGGATGCTGTCCACCCTCTACTCACTCTACAGCGAGACAGACTTAGGTGTAAAGTTTCCTAATAAAAAATTCTTTTTGGTACTTCTAAGACAAATTCATCTTCAACAGGACTCATGCTTGCTTAGACAAATTCAATTTTTCTCTATGGCGAATACTATGTAATAGAAGAAATAATACTCAAACATCTATGTCATAAACGTGAATTGCACCAGCTGCAAAATCTCTTATAACATAGCTATTTCGTGGACTATATGAGGCAAAGTTTAACCTCAAAGTGGCAGCTTTCAATCACTCGGTTTGTGTCTGAGTCACCTACATCCCTCCACTGTTAGAGTCTATGTTCAGAGGAGGAAAATCATTTTATCACAGCTCTATAGGAAAGGTACATAGTGAAGTAAATCTAGTAAGAAAACTCAAGTAGCATATTCCAAAACAAATACAAGTGATATTTTTCTTATCTAGTATCTTGTATTCTCTGATTCACCAGCCTCCCCTGTATTATCCTAAGTTGCTGCAAGTTGAACATACGTTCAAAAGGGAACGTGTGTTAAGTCAAATAACCACTCACACAGAGATACATTCATCCTCACCTGTTGTACTGAACGGTTGAACTGGCCAGTTATGTGCAGTTTCTGAGAGCATTCTTGTTTAGCCTAGTTTGAAAGAACTCAAGCCTAGGCTCTCCTTGCAATAAAATCCTTGTGGAAAATTATAATAAAGTACACTTTTCCAAAGAATTGGGATTTTAATGCTTCCAAAATTTTAAACGTGTGATTGGGTATTATTAAAAAATGTACTCTATGACAGTACCTTTGGAGCTTTTTTTTTTACTCTGACATTTTACATTGCATGTATGTGTGAAATGACAATTTTTTACAAAACAGTACTTACTGTTACTACATGCAATGCATTCTGGTATTTTCTATTCTATTTCTTCAATATTGTAAAAATGCTGAGTAATCCACCCAACTGATTTCACAACTCATTAATGGCTCCCAACCTGCAGCTTAATAAACACTGTTCAGAGAAGACAGTCTTATCACCCCAGAGTAATCCAAGAATCAGACTTCAGCTTGTTGGCTGATAACTCCAGCTTTGACTCAGCTGCTGCCCCACTTTGAGTGACAGAAGGCTTATATTCTTTCCTGCTTTCTTTCTTCTGTAAGAGTCCCCCGTGCCACGTACTGCAGGTAAATACAAATATGCAAAGAGAGAAAACTGAGCCATCCTGTAGCATCAGTCACAGGCTTAAAAAAAAAAAAAAATCCCTCATCTTCAACACAACAATTTATAACATTGGTGATTATGTAATCAGCAATCCAGAGAAGGGCAAATATTGAAGGCAAAACAGATCCACAAGAGCAAAATATGCATAATGTTAACATTCTGCAATCTCCCTCTCTCTAGACTCATTTCTTATCCTCTGTAATGTCAATTTTTTTGCTCCGTGGGTAGAATACGGTTGCCTTCTTTGCCCTAATGTCTGCTTTTTTCCCAGAAAGTTGCTTTTCTCTTAGACTCATGGCAGCCTTCCATGCAGTCTCTCCCCATCCTTCCCCAGCACTCGCTGAATAATGGAAGCTCTTTTATTCAATACAGGGCATTAGCTCTCACTCGACTTCTCACCCACTAATCAATCACTCATTGCCCAAGGATTCCCAGTAAACTCTGGCTCCCCTTCCTCCCCTGCCCCAACATCTTTCCAGCTTTCCTCACACAAAGGCACACGATTGCATAGCCAACCTAGATAAGAATAACGTGAAACAAAAGACGGATTAATTTTTTTTTTTTTCATTTCATTACAGACATCATAGTCTATTGGGTACATATTAGTCACTGTATCTACCCAGCATAAGATAAAGGTTTTATTTTATTTGCCCCGGGATTAGGTGAAATTAATTGAGCCATAGGGCATTCCCAGGCCCGGCTCTGGCTGGAGGAAAATCGCCTTCGGTCATCCGTCTTTCTGTTGAACTGCACATATCACCTTGTTAGTGAGGCTGCACTGCTAATCTTCCATCTCATCACTTGGCGGTTTTTGTTAATTACTTTTACTTTTCCTACAATGACTCCTTCTTTTCTTGTTACTCACATGGCCAAACTAAATACAAAGTAGACTTTTACCCTAGAACAGAGCAGAACTAAACCTTAAGCTTTTGTTCAAAAAGGGGCTTTCAGCATCCTCCATGTCATCTTTCCGGAAGTCGTATTTGATTACGTCATTACGTCTAAAAAAGATGGACTACATATCATTTCCTGTCAGGCGACAAACCTCAACAGAGAAATAACCGACTTCACCTGTTTTATTGTATTACTTTTTCCCCTGATGTTAATTAAAAGATGGCCACATGTCCTTTTTCCTAATATTATATAAAAGTATAGAGATCAAAGTGAAAATCATGATCGTTCCACCTAGAAATAGCCACCGACAACAATTTATATATCCACGGAGACATTTTCCTCATATTCACGTCTCCCACCCCCCCACACACACACTTGAATACAATATTTCAGAAAATTTCAAAAACAGTTGCCTTTGGCTGGTTGGACTAGGAATAATTTTTTCCTACTTCTTTGTATCTTTCTCTGCTTTCCACAACTTTTTAAATGTCCCTGCATGGTTACAAGTCACCGTAAAGAAAAGCCAGAAACTAAAACGCCTGACCACCGAGGAGCCACGGTGGTGCGGGGGGAGGTCAGGGGGTGGGGTTGGCGGGGGCAGCTGGCATCCGTGGGTGGCGGGCCGGGCAGGGAGCACCCCGGGCAGGGAAGGGAGTGCACGTGGGGAAGGCGAAGAGGCTGCAGAGGCAGGAAGACCCAATAATCATTCCTAATTCTCAGCTCCTGCTGATGTTCTCTCAGAACTTTGACACGTGGCCACCTTCACAGTGACTTTCTCATACGCTTACATTTTCCAGGACTTAGTTTAGGACTTTCTGAGAAAAAGAAAATTACCTAGATCTCTTGCCAACGTCAAGAAGTGAGGAATAAATATACATATTTCCTTCACTTCTGCTATCTGGGTCATTATGAAAAATCCCACTCAAAGGTAAGATGTCGTTGGCAGGAAAGATGTGAGTATTGTCTGCATTCCCTCCCCCAGGCTCAGGGAGGAGGAAGTGCGCACATCTCTGCAGGACTGGGACTGACTCCCCATAGGCCACTGTTTTAATCCAACTCTGTTAAATTACACTCCTGCGCCAAACCCAGGAAACTCCCGTCCTTCACAAATGAAGCATTTATCACCCCTTCCACACTGAATCTACAGCCTGTTCCCTCTCCTGCGACTTCATATCTCAGTCCCATCCATCTCTTCCTTTTGTTTTACTTTAGGAGGGAGGCTTGTTATATATTGCTTGTATAATGCTTTAATCATGGATTCTGGGTTGCTTTACAGCTCCCTGAATACCTTGGCAAGGTCTCTATATAAATAAAATTATTATTATTAAAATCAATTAATCAGAGGCACAATTCACTTTTCAGTGTCTGACATCCCAAAAGCTTACTGATGCAGGGAAGTCTTTTTGTTCACCTTCAGTGGAACAACATTTTTGGGAATCAGTAATATAAAACATGGTACTATAGAGGTCCTTAATTAGATTGTAATCTGCAGGTACATATGGATGCATTTCTTTTTGTTGACCTGTTAAGGGTCAATGATTGATCAGAAGTGCAGTAAGATAGGCTACTCAGTAATTATGTTTGGGAAGTGCTGGTGAGGCTTGTCATATAATTTGCAAGCTATTTTAATTCATACTCAGCAAAAGAAAGGAGAAGCAGCTCATTGTATAATTTGAATCCCTCATCCACATCAATTGCTTTTTTTTTTTTTTTAAGATTTTATTTATTTATTTGACAGAGACAGAGATAGTGAGAACAGGAACACAAGCAGCGGGAGTGGGAGAGGGAGAGGAGGCCTCCTGCCAAGGAGGGAGCCCGATGCAGGGCTCGATCCCAGGACCCTGGGATCATGACCTGAGCTGAAGGCAGACGCTTAACGACTGAGCCACCCAGGAGCCCCATCAATTGCTTTTGATAGGGTCTCTCTGGAGCAGCTAATAATTTGATTTTCCTTTTTTCCTCTTAGTAAACTTTTTATTGAAGCATACATAACAGATATAAGGAAAAGTGTGCAAATCACAAGTGTACAGCTCAATAATTTTTACAAAGGAAACAAAACAAGTACCACCCAGATCAAGCTATAGAACATCACCATTCTTCAGAGGCCCCTCATACCATGTCCCATTTATAATACCCTTACTCAGAGGTAATCCTGCTCCTGTCCTCAGATTAGTTTTGCCTGTTTTGAACTTTCTTTCTTTTTTTTAAAAGACTTATTTATTTATTTGGGGGGGGTAGGGGCAGAGGGAGGAGAGAGAAACTCAAGCAGACTCCCTGCTGAGCACACAGAGCCTCAGGCGGGGCTCCATCCCATAACCGCAAGGTCACCTGAGCAGAAACAGGCACTCAACCAACTGCACCACCCAGGAGCCCCTGGAACTTTCTATACATGCAGTAACACAGGATGCATTCTTTTGTGTCTGTCCAGTGATTTGGCTTTTATTGGACTTGGGTTTTTCATTTATTATTTATTAAGTACCTGCCAGGAGGCAGGAATCATATTAAGGGCCGGGACTATAAAGACCTACTAGAGACAAGCCCTGCCCTTGACAGTCTTTCAGTTCATTGTGGGGCAGGGGGGTTAGCATACACCTGTGCACAGATGGTGGCAGGTACCTGTCAGCAGTTCTGTGAAGGCAGGCAGTGGGACTCCAAGTAAACAGGGTTCAGTCCCACCAGGGTTCAGTTGGTAGGTTAAAAAGACTCCCCAGACGCCTGTCTTCATACCTCTTTATAAAATTCTCTAAGGTCTTGAAGAAAGAGTAGGAGGCATAATGGTGTTGTTCGGACAAATCCTGGAGGGGCTTCCCTTCCCTTTCAGCTCATTCCATCCCCATCTCCTTTCTAGTTTTTCCACCGCCTTCCTTCTCTACTTTCCCTTTCTCTAAACTCTCCCCTCTTCCTTGGTCTCCTCCCAATAGGATCTGCGGGTTCTCCCCCAGCATCTGTTCTGGATCCTTCCCTCCTGGCTGACCCCTGTTGCTTCCAGGGGGAGAGGAGACAAAGGACTGAAGCCTCTGTGCTCTCTGTCCACATGTCCTGTCCGCACACCTTCCCGGGGGGCCTTCCTTAGGATTCGTGGGCTTGTAGCTCTCCTGGTGGCTGAGGGCTGAGCAGGTGGAAAAGATAGATAAAGAGGACAGACATGAGTGCGGGATAAACACAAGGGATGAGCAAAACCATTTCAATCAATTCTTTATGGTTTCCTACTGAAGTCCTACGGTCAATCGAATTGAGTTTGGCTGATTTAATATTTATTGTGCTCCTTGTACCACCGCCAAGTGCTATTCAATTTCGGGTGTTGAGGTGGAGTGGATAGAGTTCTTTGTTTTGTTTTGGCTCCAGCAAATACATCCTTCTCTCCGAAAACCCAAAAGGTGGTTTGTGGTGATTGCTCATCCACCGAGGGGATGCTGCGCTTGCGTCTCCTGCCAGAGGGATGCTCCCTGTTCAGTGTCAATAGGAGACCATTTAAAACGCCAGCAAGGGACCTGGACCTCCTGCTTCATCATTATGCCAAGAATTCCCAGCCTATGTTTCTTTTTCATCTGATTCCAACGGGGTGGTTTTTGTATTTTACCCACTGGCTGCTTAAATTGGAGACTTGGCTGAAAATGAACTGGCTGAAGTTCAATCCAGACAAGATGAATGCCCAGGGTTGGTAAACTATAGAAATTGGAAGAGATAGTCCTGGTCCCTCTTACATGGGATTTTCCACAGGGGGATGTTGGTGTTCCAGAGGACAGAATGTGACTGCCATTTGGCAAATGTTAGGTTATGTTAAGAGGCAGAGGAGTGAGATGGTGAACATCAAAGGGCTTTGGATGAAACCATCTGAGTTTAAATCTTGGCTGTGTCCGTTAGCTGGGTGATGGTAGGCAAGTTGCTTAAACCAAAGCCTGTTCACCGGTCTGTCACTTGGGATGTTAATACGGCCTCTTAGGCTGGAGTCAGTGAGATCATGTGTGGGAAAGACTTGGTACAGTGTCTGGCACAGCTTCTCAGGGGGAGGTGTGTCTTTATCTCTTCTGGATGGGATTCTGTTTTTAATTTGTTACTTTTTTTTATTTTTTAAGATTGATGTATAATTGACTTAACATTATATTAGTCTCAGGCGTACAACATAATGACTTGACATTTGTATAACTGGTGAAATGATCACCACAGTAAGTCTAGTTAACATCTGTCACCACACATAGTTACACAACATTTGTCTTGTGATGAGAACTTTTCAGATCTATTCTCAGCAACTTTCAAATATGCAATACAGTATTATTAACTATAGTTGCCATGCTGTACATGCTGCCCGTCTGTTCTCTGTATCTATGAGATTTTTTTTTTTTAGATTCCACATATAAGTGAGATCATATGGTATCTGTCTTTCTCTGTCTGACTTACTTCACTTAGCATAATGTCCTCAAGGCCCATTCGTGTTTTTGGAAATAACAAGATAACATTCTTTTTCATAACCAAATAATACTCCATTATGTATATGTGTGTATTTTATATCTATCTATCTATCATCTATCTATCTCACATTTTCTTTATCCATTCATCCATTAAAGGACACTTAGGTTGTTACCATATCTTGGCTATTGTAAATAATGCTGCAGTGAATATGGAGGTGAATATATCTTTTTGAGTTAGTGTTTTTTCATTGTTTTTTTTTTTTTTTTCAGATAAATACCCAGAAGTGGAATGGCTGGATCATATGGTAGCTTTATTTTTAATTTTTGGAGGAACCTCTATACTGTTTTTCGTAACGGCTGCACCAATTTACATTCCCACCAACAGTGCACAAGGGTTCTCTTTTCTCCCTATCTTCACCAACATTTTTTATCT
Organism: Neomonachus schauinslandi; assembly: GCF_002201575.2. Lineage (NCBI taxonomy): Eukaryota > Metazoa > Chordata > Mammalia > Carnivora > Phocidae > Neomonachus > Neomonachus schauinslandi. The sequence goes on along the minus strand of NC_058414.1, from coordinate 19,931,264 downwards.
CTTGTCTTTTCGACAACAGCCATTCTAATAGGTGTGAGGTGATATCTCATTGTGGTTTTAATTTGCATTTCCCTGATAATGGGTGATACTGAGCATCTTTTCATGTACCTGTTGGCCGTTTGGATGTCTTCTTTGGAAAAACATCTATCCAAGGTCCTCTCCTATTTTAATCAGACTGGTTTTTTGCTATGAGTTGTATAAGTTCTCTATATATTTTGGATATTAATCCCTTAGCAGATATATAACTTGCAAATATTTTCTCTCATTCAGTAGGTTGCTTTTTCATCTTGTTGACTGTTTCCTTTGCTGTGCAGAAGCTTTTTAGGTTGATGTGGTCCCACTTGTTCATTTTTGCCTTTGGTGTCAAATCCAAAAAATCATCACCAAGACCAATGTCAGGGAGCTTACCACCTATGTTTTCTTCTAGGACTTTTTATGGTTTCAGGTCCTACATTCAAGACTTAATCCATTTTGAGTTACACCACTGGTGTAAGATAATGGTCCAGTTTCATTCTTTTGCATGTGGCTCCAGTTTTCCCAGCACCATTTATTGAAGAGACTGTCCTTTTCTCATTGTCTGAGGTAGTTTTAAAACCACAGGATGCCCTGGTGCTAAATGCAGAAGCTTGCTGATGTCAGGGCCCTATCATAAAGGGCAGATTTTTAAGGGGATCTGATTTCAGGTCCAATTGAAGTTTAAATTTCAGAAAGGCATGGTTGAAACTCAAAAAATGTAGCTCTCTGGTTGTATGACTGAGGAATGGATCTTTTGGAATCCCCAAGACCCAAACACCTCTACAACAGACAGTATGTGTGTGAGGATCTTCTGGGCTCATTGAGCCATCACCAGGATCCAGATCCTGAACAACAGCAGGGTGCTCCTAAAAAAGAATCTCCTTGGGGCGCCTGGGTGGCTCAGTCGTTAAGCGCCTGCCTTCGGCTCAGGTCATGATCCCAGGGTCCTGGGATCGAGCCCCGCATCGGGCTCCCTGCTCCGCGGGAAGCCTGCTTCTCCCTCTCCCACTCCCCCTGCTTGTTTTCCCTCTCTCGCTGTGTCTCTCTCTGTCAAATAAATAAATAAATCTTAAAAAAAAAAAAAGAATCTCCTTTTGCTTCTTCAAGCTGAGACTTCCAATAAAAATCAGAAATCATAACTAATATGGCTCTGAAGTTATAATGGCAGGGAAAAAAAAAAGACTTGAGACCAAAACAATTGATTTCTCTTTTTCTCCTACATGGTACATCCTCACAGGTCAGGAAATCCTGCTAGCTCTACCATAAAAATATAACTAAAATTGACCTACTTCTCACCTCTCCCATTACCACCATAGACCAAACCATCATCCTCTCTCATTTGGAATAGCCTCCAAACTGGTCTCCCATCATACTCTATTCTAAACACAGCAGCTGTAGCTTTCTAGTTCACTCAGAGTAAAAGCCAACTTACAGTGACCCTAAGAGGTCTGGGTTCCCACTCTCTCTCTGACGTCATCTCCTATCCCCGCCCCTGGACCACTCCGCTCCACCACACCAGGCTCCTTGCTTCTGCCTGACCTATCCTCTCAGCTCCCCTAAACCAGCTCTTCGCACTAGCTCTTCTCTCAGCCTGGACCCTTCTTCCCCTAAAGCCACATGAATGACCCCTCATAATATTCAAATTTCTATTCAAACTACACTTCTCACTGAGGCTTACCCTTACCACAATATTTTAAGTTATCCTCATGACACACACACACACACACACACACACACACACCCCTCCAGCACTCCAGTACACCTAACTTGTGCCTTTCTATCACTGATTTGTGGCTCTACATTGGTGTCATTTACTTGCTCGTTATGTTTATCGTTTACTCTTTATCTCCTTCCACTAGAATGTAAACTCCATTTTTTGCTATTTTATTTTATTTTTATTTATTTTATTTTTTTTTAAAGATTTTATTTATTTATTTGAGAGAGAAAGAATGAGAGAGAGAGAGCACATGAGAGGGGGGAGGGTCAGAGAGAGAAGCAGGCTCCCTGCCGAGCAGGGAGCCCGATGCGGGACTCGATCCCGGGACTCCAGGATCATGACCTGAGCCGAAGGCAGTCGCTTAACCAACTGAGCCACCCAGGCGCCCTATTTTTTGCTATTTTATTCGGTAGTGTATTCTAAGCATCTGGAACATTTAACAATACATATTTGTTAAATGAATGAATTAATCACATAACCAAGGTAAAGTTAGATACCTTAGAAATAATCTGACCTCCCACCTGATACCTCAAACTTTCCAGGAGGCATTTAATACACAACCTGAAAACAACCTGTACTTCTGGGGCGCCTGGGTGGCTCAGTCGTTAAGCGTCTGCCTTCGGCTCAGGTCATGATCCCAGGGTTCCTGTGATTAAACCCCGTGTCGGGCTCCCACGCGGGGGGGGGGGGGGGGGCGTGTGTGTGTATGTCTGCTTCTCCCTCTGCTGCCACCCCTCCCCCCACTTGTGCACACTCTCGCTGTCTCTCAAATAAAATCTTTAAAAAAAAATTTTTGCTTGGGCGCCTGGGTGGCTCAGTTGGTTGAGCGACTGCCTTCGGCTCAGGTCATGATCCTGGAGTCCCGGGATCGAGTCCCACGTCAGGCTCCCTGCTCAGCGGGGACTCTGCTTCTCCCTCTGACCCTAACCCCTCTCATGCTCTCTCTATCTCAGTCTCTCTCTCAAATAAATAAATAAAATCTTTAAAAAATATATATATTAAAAAACAAACAAACAAACAAACAAAAAACAACCTGTACTTCTGTGCTCTAAATTCAGTTCTGCCAAGAGTGCACTCCTGGGCAATGGATTTCTTTATTTCCATTTGATTTTGACCAGTGCTTCTAAAATTATCTGCAATGAAGGATTTTTTTTAAGATTTATCTATTTATTTTAGAGAGAGAACGAGCACAAGCAGGAGGGGCAGAGGGAGAGGGAGAGAGAGAATCTCAAGCAGATTCCCCACTGAGCACGGAGCCCAAAGTGGGGCTCAATCTCACGGCCCTGAGATCACGACCTGAGCTGAAACCAAGAGCCGGATACTTAGCCGACTGCACCACCCAGGCACTCCTACAGTGAAGGATTTTTAATTACAACCTGCAGTGAACCAATACTTTTAAACATTACAATAAAAATCAATTACTAGAAAAATAAAATTTAAAAATAGACACATATGAATAATAGTTGAGTTAATAATGAAAAGGGGTGCCTGGGTGGCTTAGTCGGTTAAGCGTCTGCCTTCGGCTCAGGTCATGATCCCAGGGTCCTGGGATCAAGCCCTGTGTCAGGCTCCCTCCTTTGTGGGGAGTGGGGGGGTCTGCTTCTCCCTCTGCTGCTCTCTCTGTGTCAAATAAATAAATAAATTCTTTAAAAATATATATATTATTATTGGGTCCAATTGAAATACAGTGACTTTGTCCAGCTGCTATAAAAATTCTGAACACTTCATTCCTACCCTTAGGTCATGGTGGCCACATGACCACAGTTGGAGAAACAGGCTTTGGGGAGCACTAGTCTAGACCCTGCTTCAGGGTCCACTCCTCTCCTGCCCTCCAGGCTCTCAGCATGCCCTGTGCCCTCAGCTTAACGAGGGGTGGCCTATGTGTTTTGTTAACTGTGTCCACAATTTCCTTCTGGAGAAAGCTTCCAGAGGGTTTCTGTGGAATTCTTGCCAATTCTAGTTTAACAGAAGCCCAGTGAGTTGACCTTTGGAATGTGGGGATAAAGCCTTATCTTTCCAAAGTCTTTTATTCTTCTGCTGGGGAACAGCAAAGCCACTGTTTTTGTCCTTTATGTTTCATTATGCTCCCTGTTACTAAAAACAGTATTTCTTAAAACGCGGCATGCCCAACACAGTTTGTGTATAATAGCTGGGAACATCCAAAATACATCTAAAGTTTTATCCATATGCATGAAAATAGTGGACAATATATTTCTCTGATTTCAAAATAGTTACTAGTCTACTGCCCGGATACAGGAATCCAAAAGCTCGTATCCCCAAAATGGTGTGACCATTTTTAAATTGCCACATATGTTTTGGGTGGAGGAAGTGAAAACATAATTTAGAAAAGAAAGAAGGCGGTCCATGCATATTTCTCCGGACATTTATCAAATATGAGTTCACATTCAGGGGGCTGCAATTTCTCCTCTTAACAATACCCCAGTTGAGCTTTTGTGAAGTTACGAGGAATTTGTTTTCACTTTATGTACGGGATTTCTCCATGGAGATATGTCCATAACATGAAGGCATCCAATATAGAAAATGACACGCAATGCCTTTATTCTCGCAGTTTAATTAATGCCGTGACAACCAGTTGGCAGACCTCGCAGAGGAGTGGAGGCCTCTGGAGGGAACTGCAGGTTATAAGCAGTAAGGAAATTGTCAAGCTGCTCCTTGGGGCCCCAATAGAGCAAAAACCTGAAGCTCCCTTTGAAGCATCGCCGGAGATAAATCCCAAGGAGGGCAAGCAACTTGGAAAACTGGGTTGTTCGGTCTAACAAAGAAGAAAGCGGGTGATGGCCAGAGTCATAATGTTTTATGCATTTCAAATTTCTAGAGCATGGTTGCCCATCTTTGATCCTTGTACCTATCCAAGCTAAGGCAAGTCCTCGGGTGCCCTGAGTCCTTTGAGGAATGTACGTGTCTTTCCTTCCTTCTGGGGTGATTTCCTGAGCCGCAACATGGTGTCGGGCGTAGCAGCGAAGGAGACAGCCCCTGCTGCCACAGAGGGTCAGCAGAGCATCAGACACGGGGCAGGTGGGTGGGAGCGAAGCAGGGAGCCACTGCAGACAGGGGCGTCAGGGAGGGCCGCGGGGACCTCTGAGCTGACACCTAAGCGAAGGGAGAGACGGAGACCCATGGAAAGAGTTCCAGGCCAGGCGGAGAGAGGGGGCCAAGACCTGAAGCAGGAGCCTGTTTGCTGGGCTGGAGAAAGAACAAGAAGCGCACGGGCAGGAGTGGAGGGAACAGGTGCAAAGCAGGTGGAGGTGGGTAGTTAGCAGAGGGCGCATCCCTGAAGCTTCTCCCTTCTAACAAACCAAAGCCCCCTTTACATAACAAATGCTTTCAAATGGCCCTTTCGCTCTCTTGTCATGAAATCCGCAGATAATACAACCCTTACTCATAATTTTTAAAAATTAACACAATAGCCTAACTCCAGGAAGAAGTAGAAGGCCTTCCATAAGATAAGTATTTCCTGGTGGTACCAGAAATGATAATGAATTAGTAAGACCCTTGCACCCACACATAAAATCACTGCGAATCTGACAGTGAACTCAGACCAGTGTGTTGGCAACTCTGTAGCGTAGTGTTGCTGTCAGTATAGAGATTTTCTGAAATAGTGACTCGATTTTGAAGACTAGCTTTTTGTGTTCTTGGATAACTAGGTGCACGGTAAAAATTAGTTTGTGTTGACGTGTAAAATGGAGTTAGGATCTAAGCTTAGGTCATAATTAATAGAGTTCAGGACTTTCAAGAGTCTTACTGCAAACCAGACAAATGGGGTTGTGTGAAACTATTCTGAGCATGGTGTCACGTCTGCCATTCCTGGTCCCCACCCACTAAATGCCAGCAGCACCTCCACGTCCTTCCCAGGAGCCTCGCAGTGGAAGCACCCTCGCCTTGGAGACCACGGGGATCGGCCACGACAGGGACTCTGGGTCTTCTGAGAAGGCGTTGGGGGTTTGGAGAATGACTATAGCCCAGTGCTGTCCACAGAACTGTATACATCGATGACAATTTCCATATTGGCCCTGTCCAGGAACCCAGCCGCCGAAATGTAGCCAGTGCAGCCGAGGAGCTAAATTTGTCATTCTATTTCATTTTAATTGATTTAAATTTAAATGGGCACAGGTGACTAGTGGCTGCCATGTTGGAGAGAACAGCTATAGACTATAAACACTGATTCCTAACGACCAGCTTTTTTCTTTTGTAGTTATTCCTCTCTTGCCTTATTTTTACGATCGTTTCTTTTTGAGTCTACTGATTTAACTACACTTGAAAGACGAGCTCCCTGGAGGAGGTGGACTTGGAGCACTTGCACCATCCCTTACCTAAGGGCTAGGCAAGTAATAGGTAACGGGGGCTCAGGGAGGCGAGTGAGCCTCCTCACTCCTGCCTCTAGCCAGACGCGGACGGGCTCCTTCGGACACAGGATGTCTGACTGCAGACGTGCATCTCGCCGGCACGCAGTCACCCGAGCGACTACCGTGTCCCAGGAGCGTGAGGTTCAGATAACAGAGAAAAGGAAGATAAAGTTAAAGGGACCAAGAGAGGAAGCAGAATGACACGAGAGGGCAGCTTACCTGGGGCGCAGTGGGGGAGGCCTTTGAGAAATGGCACAGTATCGTCAAACCGGGGGACAGAGTCATGTCCCCACCGTTGCTGTGAACCAAATGGTGTGATCCCTGTTAGGTGAGGCTCCTGTCAACCAGACCCCTCCCGCACTCTATTTTTGTTTTTGTTTTTAAGATTTATTTGAGAGAGAGAGCATGCGCATGCAAGAGAGCGAGCAGGGTGTGGAGAGGGGGCAAAGGGAGAGAGAGTTCTAAGCAGACTCCACGCTTAGCATGGAGCCCGCCGCGGGGCTTGATCTCACGACCCTGAGATCATGACACTGAGATCAGGACCCTGAGATCAGGACCTGAGCCAAACCGAGAGTCATACACTTAACCGGCTGTGCCACCCAGGTGCCCCTTTCCGTCTTCTTGAAGAAGAGAGCATTCCTTGCCTCCAGGCTTTGCTTGCCCACGTCCTCCCCTTAAAATCTTCCCAGTTGTCAGTGCCCAGGCCCCACACCACTGCCTCCCCGCACGCTGTCCCCACACAACGCACTGCGTCTGTTTCGTCCGGTTGGCTGGGTCGCCTCCCGGCCGTGCTGCCCTGTGGGCATCCATCACAGCACTTACCCCAGCCAGGGGAAAGGAGGCCTCCCCCTGGGCCTCCGGGTGGACTCTGGCCCTTCCCTTCTCCTGAACCCCTCAGCACTGTCGTTGGTCATGACATGACATGGTGTGTCGTCCCGGTCCCATCCCCCTCCCTACAGGAAGCTCTGAGCACGCAAGGACGGGGCTCACTCATCGGTGGATGCCCTGCACAGTGCCAGGCCCAGGTGGGCGCATGATGAACATCCGTGTACGGGAATCTAGCTCCTTTTCTCCTTAACGAAAATGAGGGTCCTCGTGTGACAGGCGTAAGAGCCTTCCAAAGATGTCCACATCCTAGGGGCGCCTGGGTGGCTCAGTTGGTTAAGTGACTGCCTTCGGCTCAGGTCATGATCCTGGAGTCCCGGGATCGAGTCCCGCATCGGGCTCCCTGCTCAGCGGGGAGTCTGCTTCTCCCTCTGACCCTCCCCCCTCTCATGCTCTCTCTCTCTGTCTCATTCTCTCTCTCAAATAAATAAACAAGGGGCGCCTGGGTGGCTCAGTCGGTTAAGCGACTGCCTTCGGCTCAGGTCATGATCCTGGAGTCCCGGGATCGAGTCCCATATCGGGCTCCTTGCTCAGCAGGGGGTCTGCTTCTCCCTCTGACCCTCCCCCCCTCTCATGTGCTCTCTCTCTCTCATTCTCTCTCTCAAATAAATAAATAAAATCTTTAAATAAACAAAATCTTTAAAAAAAAAAAAAAAAAAGATGTCCACATCCTATTTCCCAAAACCTGTGCAGACGCCGCCTGGTACGACGGAAGCGTCTTCGCTGATACGATCAAGGATCTTGGGATGGGGGGGCGCCTGGGTGGCTCAGTTGGTTGGGCGACTGCCTTCGGCTCAGGTCATGATCCTGGAGTCCTGGGATCGAGTCCCACATCGGGCTCCCTGCTCGGCAGGGAGTCTGCTTCTCCCTCTGACCCTCCCCCCTCTCATGTGCTCTCTCTCTCATTCTCTCTGTCTCAAATAAATAAATAAAATCTTTAAAAAAAAAAAGGATCTTGGGATGGGGAGACTATCCTGGATGATCTGGGTGGGCCCAATGTCATCACAAAGGTTCTCCTGAGGGACGGGGTAGGCAGGAGGTGACAGAAGAGGAGGTCAGAGTCAGAGAGGGATTGGAAGATGCTGTGCCAATGGCTCTGAAGATGAAGGGAGGTGAAGCAGATTACTCTCCAAGAGCCTCCAGAAGGATCTCAGGCTGGCCAACAGGCGGACTGTGGCCAGTGAAACCCATTTCGGACCTTTTACCTCCAGAACTGGAAGATGCTAGATCTGTGCTGTTCTAAGCTAACTTGGTGGTTATTTGTTAAAGCAGCAGTGGGAAACTACAACCTCCTAAACATCCTATCGGCTCTTCAGCTGTGAGGGGGACCCTATCGGCACTGCCTGCAGGTCAAGGAGCGTCTCACAGACTGGATGCAGGGTCATCGGGGTCCCCTACTACCCCTTGTCAGTTTCCCAGTATTGCCCGTCCAATAGCCCTTTCCTGCTGGAGTGTGTACCTTGTCCGAGTCTGAGTCTGTCTTCCTTGCCGCTGCATCTCCGGGCCCGGCACGGTGCCTGACCCACATGCTCTGGACACCTGTGTGGAGGGCAGGAGGCCTAGAAGGAAAGAGCTACCAGAAGCAACATTCCTGTGTCTAAGGAAGGCACATCAGTGGGGTCCCTTATCTGGGGTGCAAAGTTCAAAGTCACTGCAATCTGCCCTTCACTGCTTTTCAACCTTTGTGATTTGACAGAGTTTATACTTCTTCTAGGTGATATTCTCACTGGCATCCATGACCCAAGTTTCTCTGGTGTCTACCACCACCTTCCTTTCTCTTCACCGTTCCTCTCTGCAGGATCTCATCCATGGTCAGGACTTTAGCTGCCATCCATAAACTGATGAAAAATCTACCCCAACTCAGCATCTTAAAGGGGCCTGACTATTGTAGGGACAAGCCTAACATAGGTAGAATAGTCTTGAACACAAAGTAATAGATGACAAGGCCCTAAATCCCTTGTCAAAACTGGTTTCCTGACCTTGCCACCTAACAAAGATGGACATATCACCTTGATTTGTCAAGCGAGTCCTCACTTGAAATGGATTGCTTTAATTCTGTATCTCATTTAGGCTTCTGTGGACATGAACACCAACTGTAAGTCAGCATCCTCATTTCGAAAATCCTTCATCAAACAATGAGCCAGAAATGTAGTCTCCTCTTCACCTGATATGAGAACAGGTAGGGGAAGATTCTGAAGGAATGCAATCAACTGGACTAACGACATGCCCTCCATACAAAGCCCCACCTCTGCCCCTAGCATAACCTTTTGGGACAGTTATTGTGCAGAGCATAAGGTGGGAAGGTCATCCACCCATTTCCCATCACCCAGCATGTACTTTGGCATTAGTTTCCTGGGACTTCCTGCACTCAGCAGTAGATATTCAGTAGACTTGGTTATAAAGATACTGTCTATAAGCAACATCCTGAATTTATCGAGGACATGGCTGGATGATCCTTAAAGTAAGAGACTGTGTCAGATGGGGAAACCCTCTGTGATGGGGGCACCTGTCTTTGTTTTTTTAAAATGCTCATGTTGGCTGTCATTTGTCTGTATTGGTTATTTTCCACCTACATATAGTCTTCTCTCCTGTCCACTGATAATTTAATTTTACTGCTCCTGACACTGATTTGCAACCAGAATAATTACCAAATGTCACGAATCCTCCATTCGTCCCATAGAGCACATTTACAGACCTAGTTTCACGTGAGTCCTAACCTAAGCCCCAGCCTCCACTGAGCACTCCTCATCCTTGAGGACGCTGCTACTGTATTGTCCTTTTATGGGCTTACTATTTTAACCAATGCACTTTGAGATGTATTCGTTTATAAAAACCAGTTTGGGAAAGGCTTTTTTCCGATGACTTTATTTTGAAATAGACTTGCAATGATTCTTCTCGTTCAATAAGTTCAGTAAGTTTGAATTCTTCAATACAATGATTCTTCTCGTTCAGTAAGTCTGTGAATTTACAGATACAAGGCCAAGATGTTCAGGACATAATTTTCAAACCCTTGCTGTGTTCTTAATAAGTCCGTCACATTGTCTCAGTGTCACAAGTCTTAGATTTTTAAAGTAACGTGTTACACGCAGTGTGTTTTCTTCCTCTCCCTGTCAGCATTTAAAACAATCAGATTCCCATGACAACTGAATCCCACTGGCTGCTCCGACTTACAAGAAGACTGAAAACCCAGCTAAGATTGATTGCGGGGCCACCAGCCCCAGCGGCAGCCCCTCACCATGACCCAAGAGCATTTCCAGCAGGAGGGAGACCGCCGCCGTTCCCCACACAGGAACTTCTTGACTGTACTCCCTCTCTGAGCTACTCAAGGGCAAGCCTTCAAATGAGGAACACGAACACACTGAGGCCTGGAATACAACATCATGCAGATATGCTGACTCTGTATTTGGCAAAGGTGAACTAAGAGACCCTGAAGTTGACATCTGGGGTGTCTACATTCCCATTAACTAGAATTCCAAGGTTTATCTCAAGGACTCAAACTGTGACATACGCAGATTCTAGAGAACACGGTATTGAAAATATATTGATCAACCCAGCCTCATCAAAATTATAGCCATAATATAATGGGGTACAGAATGGCTTGGGTTTGAAACTTGGCCCTGCATCTTATTAGCTATGCCTTGGAATACCTTTTTCTTCTTTTTGAGAGCTGTGGGGGTGTCCCTGTTACAGGTTTGTCCCCACCGTTTTTTTAAATTGAAGTATAATTAAAATGCAATTTTATACTAGTTTCAGATGTGTAACATATTGATTCAACGATTCTGTACATTACTCGATGCTCACCACAATAAGCTCAGTCGCCATCTTGTCACCGTACCGTGTTATTACAATATTACTGACTATATTCCCTCTGCTGTACTTTTCATCTCCATGACTTACTTATTTTACAACTGAGGTTTGTACCTCTTTTAGAGGAAATACCTCTTAACCCCTCCAAAGCTTTGGTTTCTTCATTGATTAGAAGAACACCTGCAGGGCTGTTGAAAATGTAGCAGAATTTTTGTAGATGGGAAATGTAAACCTAGCGTTTTCTTTTCCCCTCTTGATTTTTGCTTTTTATTTGTTTTGCTATTATGAACAAAACCACTATAAGCATTCAAATACAGTTATGTTTGTTTTGTTTTTGTTGGATAAAAGTTTTTATATCTCTGGAATAAAATCTCAGGAGAATTTCTGGATTGTGTGGTAAGTGTATGTTTAACTTTTTACAAAACCGGCCAAGTGTTTTCCTAAGCAGCTGTACCGTTTGGCATTCCCAGCAACATCAACAACATAAGAGGGGTCCTTCTGGTCACTCTGAACCCTTGCTGGCACTTGTTATTTTCAGTTTGTTGTCTGTCTGTTTGCTGTCTTTTGCTAATCTAATCTGTGCATAGAGGTACCTCTGTGCTTTTAACATGCATTTTTCTACTGATTAATGATGTTGACTATCTTTCATGTGTTTTCTACCCTCTTTATATATTTTTTGATAAGGTGTCTGTTGAAATCTTCTGTCAAATTTTTAATGGATTTCTTATTTCATTATTATTGAGCTGCATGAGTTCTTTATATATTCTGGACACCAGCCTTGTGCATCTTGCCAATATGATCTCCCAGTCTGCTGCTTGTCTTTTCATTTTCTTAACAGTGTGCTTTGAAGAAAAATTTTAATTTTGATGAAGATGACTTATCATTTTTCCCTTATGTGTTCTGTAATTTTTGTATCCTAATAAACCTTGACCTAACTCAAGATCACAAAGATTTTCTCATGTTTCCTTTGAGAGTTTTATAGTGTAGGTTTTAAATTGAGATTTACAATACATTTTTAATTAATTTTATATATGATTCAAGCTGTGTATCAGGTTCTTATTTGTGTGTGTGTATGGATGTCCAATTGTTCCAGCATCATTAATTGAAAAGACTATCCTTTCTCCACTGAATTATCTTGGCACCTCTGTCAAACATCAATTGATAGCTATCTATCATCTATCTCTAATCAATTTATACTGTATTTATAATATATATATATATATAATGTGTATTTCTGGAGTCTCTATTATGTTTCATTTACCTAAGTATACAAATCTGTTCGTAAATTCTCCAATGTTTTCTCCTTTTTTAAAACTTGTTTTGGGTATTCTACTTCCTTTGCATTTCCTTATAAATTTTATAATCAGCTTTGCCAAGTTTTACAACAAAAAAATCCCACTGGGATTTTGAATGTTATTGCATTGAATTTATATATAAATTTGGGGAGGAGTGACATCTTAACAATGTTGAGTCTTTCAATTTATGAGCACAGTGTACAATTGGCCCTTGAATAGCACAAGTTTGAACTCCATGGGTCCACTTACATGTGGATTTTTTTCAATAAATATAGCACAGTACTGTAAATGTATTTTCTCTTTCTTATGATTTTCTTTTTTTTTTTTTTTTTTTTAAAGATTTTATTTATTTATTTGAGAGAGAGAATGAGAGACAGCACGAGAGGGAAGCGAGTCAGAGGGAGAAGCAGACTCCCTACCGAGCAGGGAGCCCGATGCGGGACTCGATCCCGGGACTCCAGGATCATGACCTGAGCCGAAGGCAGTCGCTTAACCAACTGAGCCACCCAGGCGCCCTCTTTCTTATGATTTTCTTAATAACATTTTTCCCTAGCTTATTTATTGTAAGAATATAGCACATAATATATATAACATACAAATTATGTGTTACTCAACTGTTTATGTTATTGGTAAGTCTTCAAGACAACAGTAGGCTATTAAGTAGTTTTTAGGGAGTCAAAAGTTATACATGAATTTTTGACTGCTAAATTCACTTATGAGTCCTAGAAGATTTTTTGTAGATGCTTTCGATTTCCTACATAAAAGGTCTCTGCGGGGAACCTGGGTGGCTCAGTCATTAAGCGTCTGCCTTCGGCTCAGGTCATAATCCCAGGGTCCTGGGATGGAGCCCCGCATCGGACTCCCTGCTCAGTGGGAAGCCTGCTTTTCCCTCTCCCACTCCCTCTACTTGTGTTCCCTCTCTCGCTGTGTCTCTCTCTGTCAAATAAATAAAATCTTAAAGAAAAAAAAGGTCTCTGCAAATACTGTCAATTTAATTTCCTCTTTTTCAATCTGCATGATTTTTATTTCTTTTTCCTCTGTTATTACATGGACTGGAACCTCCAGTATATTTATTTATTAGTATTATATTTAATAGGAATGATGATATATTTTATAGGAGTGGTGAAGGTAGACATCTTTGCCTTATTTGTGATGTTAGGAGGAAAGCATTAGATCTTTCAACATTAAGTATGATGTTAGCTATAGGTTTTTCACAAGTGCCCTTTATCAAGTAGAAAAAGTTCTCTTTAATTTCTCATTCACATGGAGTTGTGAATCATCCATTAAATCATCAATGGATGTTGGATTTTGTCAAATGATTTTCTACAACTATTAAAATGATCATGTGGTTTTCTTTACTCTATTGATATGATGAATTATATTGATTGATTTTTGAGTGTTAAACCAGTTTTGTATTTCTCAGAAAATTCCACTTGGTCATGATGTGTAATTGTTTTCATATACTTATTAGCTTTGATTCATTAATATTTTGCTAAGAATTTTTTGTCTCTCTTACAAGGGATAGTGGTCTGCAAATTTCTTGTTAGGTCTTTGGTTTTAGTATCAGAATTATGCTGGCTTTCTAAAATGAGTTGAAAAGTATTCTCATGTCTTCTATTTTCTGAGTTAGAATTATTAGTGAAGGGTATGGCTATTCAGGTTATCTATTTCTTCTTGTTTTGATAGTCTATGTTTTATAAGGAATTGGTCCTTTTCATTTAAATAATCAAATTTATGGGCAAAGAATTGTTTATAATATTCTCTTTTATCATTTTAAAGACTGTGCAATCAGTGGTTATGTCCTATGTAATTTGTGTCTTCTTTTTCTTGGTTAGCTTGACCACAGGTTTATCAATTTTGCTAATCTCCCCCAGTGGTAGACAGATTTTTTTCTGTTTCTTTCCCTCAGCTACAGTGTGCCCCTAAAGATTATTGGACTTGCTGCCTTTCTGCCAGTGGCCAGTGGTTTACACCTTTTTTTTCATGGAGAGATAGGAGGGAGGGAGACTTCATGCCTTTCCACAGCAGCTGCTTCTCCCTGCCCCAGGTCTGCACGATGAAGGAGGATTTCGTCAATCTCTCGTCCACCAATCTGTCTTGTGAACACTTGGCGAAGAGCCTGTGAATGCATGCAAATTCTCCTTGTGTCTGCATCTCCCAAGGAATTCTATATCCTCATACCAGCCCATATTTAGTCTTTAGGAATTTGTTAAACATTTTAGCTGAATTCTTCTTACCAGCTTATATGACACTGAGCATCTGGCCCAGGTAAGCAAATGCTCATGTCCCATTTTTCTTTGATTTCAAGTCACCTCTCTTTCTCTAGATTTCAAGCTAGTTGGTTGCTCTGTACCTCAGCTATTTGATGGGCTCAAGAGAAGTCATGATTTTGCAGACTTTTTTCCTGATTTAAGGTTAGGAATGTTCTTATTTTCTACATTCTAAACAGAAGCTAAAAATCCCAATACACAGCTTTTGGTCTAGCAAATAGATTTTTTTCAATACCTACCAGGAAGAAGCATCACATGCATTTGTCATTCACATATGACGGACAAGTATATACCTTCATGGTCTTACTCCAGAATTATGCTAATTCTCCTGCTCTCTGTTGCAATATAGCCAAAGGGCCCTGAACCATCTGGATATCACATAGAACATAATGTTGGTTTATTGTGTGGGTGATATGATATTAATTGCGCCAACTGAGCAAGAACCTGCAAGGAGGCTGGACATCTTGGTATGACAACACATGTCCTCCATGTGCTGGATGGGAAATCCTCATGAAGATTCAGAAGACTTCCATACCAGTGAAGTTTCAGGGAACTGGTGGTCTGGGATATGATGTGACACCCTTCCAAAGTAAATGTAAAGTGAGGCGCTGGGTGGCTCAGTAGGTTAAGCATCTGACTCTTGATTTCAGCTCAGGTCATGATCTGAGAGTCGTGAGATCGAGGCCCACGTCAGACTCTGTGCTGGGCATGGAATCTGCTTAAGATTCTCTCTCTCCCTCTTCCTCTGCCCTTCCTCCCCCATTCTCCCTCTCAAAAAAAAAAAAGTAAATTTAAAGCTATCGTACTTGCATCTCCTATTGCTAACAAAGAAACACAATGCTTCTTCAGGTTCTGGGGGCAACATACACTATTTCTATTCATTTACCAGTGATATGGAGGGCTGTTATTTCTGAATGGGGAGCAGAGCGAGAAGAATTATAAGGATCTAGGCTGCAGTAGAAGCAACCCTGTGTCCTGGGCCATACAACCCAGCATCCCATAATAGAGATCGGTGTGGATGTTGTGTGGAGCCTCTGGATTAGAGAGAAGGATGTTCTGTGGAGCCTCTGGCAAGCTCCAATAGCAGAGTCCCTTTTAGGGCTCAAGCAAACAACTTTTGGGATGTTATAGTGCCTTGGTAGAAGGCAAGCATCTCCCTATGGGACATCAAGTGTCACATGGCCAAAATTACCCATTATGATGAACTGTGTACTCTCAGACCCACCCATTCACCCGCAGCTATCCATTTTACAATGGAAGTGATACACTGGGGATCATTCTCAAATAGGTCCAGAGAATATACGAAAGCTGCAGGAACAAGTGGCCCAGATCCCCTGTGGCAACCAATGCCTCTCCCTCAGCTCATACCTATGGCTTCATGGGGGGGGTTCCCCCATGATCAACTGCTGAAGAAGGAACAAGGCTGGTTTTGTTTCATGGCTGGGTAAGCTCTGTATGTGGGTGCCAAGTTGAAAAATGTTGATGCACTAGAGCCCTACTCAGTGGAAGTGAAAGATGCTAGCGCGTTGAAATCCTCCCAGTGGACAGTTTTGAGTGGTAACCCACTTCATGAGGAGAAGCAGCCCCACGTAAGGTTACAGTCAGACTCAGAGATACTGGTGAACGGCTTGCCAGGTTTGTCAGAAGCCCAAAGGAACTAGACTAAAAAATCAGGGACAAGGATGTCTGTGGAAAAGGCAGGTAGAGGGATGTAGGAGAGTGGGCACAGGCTGTGAGGATCTTCTGCATCCGCATACAGAGGAGACACTGAATCACCAAGTGGAAAGAAGTCAGCTTTTTTTTTTTTTAAAGATTTTATTTATTTATTTTTGACAGA
This sequence comes from Neomonachus schauinslandi, assembly GCF_002201575.2. NCBI lineage: Eukaryota > Metazoa > Chordata > Mammalia > Carnivora > Phocidae > Neomonachus > Neomonachus schauinslandi. The sequence goes on along the minus strand of NC_058414.1, from coordinate 19,915,074 downwards.
GAGAGACACAGCGAGAGCAGGAACACAAGCAGGGGGAGTGGGAGAGGGAGGAGCAGGCTTCCCGCAGAGCAGGGAGCCCGATGCGGGACTCGATCCCAGGACCCTGGGATCATGACCTGAGCCGAAGGCAGACGCTTAACGACTGAGCCACCCAGGCGCCCAGAAGTCAGCTTTTGTCCTCAGCTATTCCAGTGCTTGCACAACAGGTTCAGGAATAGCAGAGATACAGGCTATGCATGGGCCTAACATACATTGGTGGAGGGGATGGAAAACAATCCAAGGAGCTGAGTGTAAACTGCAAGAAGCTGAGTTAATCTTGAATTGGCCAGTTAGTCTCTACCGTCAACAGAAGTGAGGGCCCCAAAACCAAGTGAATTTCAAAATAAATAGATTGGGGCACCTGGGTGGCTCAATCAGTTAAGCATCTGCCTTTGGCTCAGGTCATGATCCCAAGGTCCTGGGATCAAGCCCCACATCGGGCTCTCTGATCAGCAGGAAGTCTGCTACTCCGTCTCCCTCTACCCCTCCTCCCCATCCGTGCTTGCTCTCTCTCTCAAATAAATAAAATCTTTAAAAAATAGATAGATGATAGATCGATTGAGCGAGCGAGTGAGCGAGCAAACAAGCACGTGATGCTTTTTGCTTGGGTTTGTCATGTCCAAGATGTGTTTGAATTCCTTGTCTGGAGGGAAAGGGTTTGAATCTTAAATTCTCATGCTCACTTCTAACCAATTTCTAATGTCAGCTATCTTTGTGACTTCCACTTGGTATCCTTTAAAAGAAGTTTACTTTAGTGTCACCCCATTAGTAGGAAATGGCCTCTTTTCGATGATATCCTCCAAAACATGGCTGTTGGATGCAGCAGACTGTCACAGGAAATTTAAGGATTGCACAAAATGGTCGCATCTTGACTTGTAAAGCACTAACTTAAAATTTCTCCTTGGCTGTATCACCTTACAGTGGCCCAGCTTAAAGACTCCTCTGTGTATGTTCTTGCCCTGATCCTTGGGAGCAAAAATAAATTCTTGTTTTTTAAAGCAGAAAGGTTTAGCCATGTTTCTGCTGCCTTACTTCTTTCCAGGAACTTCTTCCCAGGGTCTCATCCTCTGCCTTTCTGCTGCTTCTTTACCATTTGGTGCTCCTAGTTGCTCATACTGTATTTCCTTCCCCAAGAGGCATTCAAGGGTCAGCTCTTCAGTGATTCATTTTTTTCATCCAAACCACATAAGCATTAGAGATGATGTATGTGAACTGTCTATTACAGTGCCAGCCATACAAATGTCCAGCTGGTATTCTTACAATCACACAGTTTTAACAGTGAAAAGCAAAAGAGGAAAAGAAAAATCAGTTTCTATCTCAAAGGGCAGTATGTGTCTAGTAATCCCTGGACTTTCATCTTCCTTATGCAGGTAGATGGCTCTGAGTTACTGTGTGATGATGATGGAACCATATTTATAGTTTCAAATATTATAGAGGCCTGGCAGTTTCACTCTATTCTGCCTGGGCAGACGCCCAACCAACTGAGCCACCCAGGTGCCCTAAACCAACCCAACACCTTGAGCCACAACTCCAAGCCTGTCCCCTTTCAAGTGGGATTCAGTGGTGGATTTATGATTAGAATAAAAAAATATATAACAAAAGATGGATGGATATTTCCAGGAAAACAATATAGGTACTAATAACCAAATATTCCATACTTAGATCCATTTAGAAAGAACTTTTATATATAATGGAGAAATTCTTCATACAATCTTATTTATTTCTGATATGCAGAGAAAGTAAATGTGTAGTAATAGGAACAGCTTTGAAACAATGGGCATTTGAGATTTAATTAGCATATTAAATCTGTGAACTCAGTATTTAGAGGCCATTTGTCCGGGCCAGGCATGGTATACATTGTTATATTTAAATCTATTAAATCTATGACCCACTCATGCCTTTCCTGTCATTTTTCTTTTTAATATTGCAATGACTACTTGAAATTTTAGATTAAAAGTTAGTATGTGAGGGACCCCTAGATGGTTCAGTCATTAGGCATCTGCCTTCGGCTCAGGTCATGATCCCGGGGTCCTGGGATGGAGGCCCGCATCAGGCTCCCTGCTTCGCGGGAAGCCTGCTTCTCCCTCTCCCACTCCCCCTGCTTGTGTTCCCTCTCTCGCTGTGTCTCTGTCAAATAAATAAATAAAATCTTTTAAAAAAAAAAAGTGTGAAATTTCAATATTTAAATAAAAGAAACTGTAATTGTATCATGCATCCTATGGGAAGACACAGGGAAGACTGATCAATGGTTTCTTACAGTTTAGTAGTAACTCCCCAGGGACTGGGGTCACCTTCCGAGGGGTTTGAATGCTCCTGCGAAGAGCTCAGCCAGTGAACCAGAAGTTTTCTAACCCAGAAGACGTGACCATATTTCCTTTCTATACACATTTCCCCTACACACTTTCACTTGGATACTGACAACCCCAATGTTTACATTTCCAGACATACCTGCCTAACTGCCTCCATGACATCTCGTCTTAGATACCTAATAGAAATTTCCAATTTACCATGTCCACACCTGAACCCCTCATCTTTTCTCCCCTCCACACTTCCACACGTTCAGGTCAAAAACCCTGGAGTCATCCTTGACTCTTTCCTTTACAACTGATACCCAATTAATTAGCAAGTCCTGCATACATTTCTTTCAAATCATATCCCGAATCTGACAACTTCTCACCACCTCCACTGTTAACACTTTCATCTGAGCCACGATTATCTCTCACTTGGATTATTTTGATAGCTCCTGATCCTCCTGCTTCTATGGCCTATTAACAATGTAGCATCTAGTGATCCTTTTCAAAATCTAAATCAGATCATGTGACTCCCTGCTCAAAACTCTCCCATCTCACACAGAACAATAACCGGGTCCTTCAGTGCCCTGCAAGGCCACACAGGATGAGGCCATCACCTCTCTCTCCCATCTCCCACTGTAGATGCCTTTGCCCCCTGTGCTCCAACTACACTGGCCTCCTCGCAGCCAGGGCTCCTGCGCTTTGGAAGAACGGAGGGGAGATACTTGGCGGGAGTCAGAGGACAACCAGCAGTCCCCGCAACACCGATTCAAATTTGGAGAGGACATAAAATATACTTCATCTGCATTCCATAATAGTATTATTTTCAGCCTATTATGTTCCGTGTAGGGATTTAAAGCATGTTTGCAAATTCTTTGCTACCCTTCCTATCAAGAGAGGTGGGTCTAATTCCCTTCCCTTTAAATATAGGCAGGTCTTGATAACAACGCTGCAGAAGTGATGCAGTCCCGAAGCGGAGAGAGCACACAGAAGGACGAGAGCTGCCGGCCAGCATCCACTTCCAGACATCAATGAACCAGGCTCCGTGGGATAGCGCATGGAGCCATGCCCTCCCCAAACTACAGATTCACCATCAAAACGAATGACTGTTGTTTTTAGGCCGTGAAGTTTGGAGTGGTTTGTCATCCGGCAATAGATTAACTGGAACATCCCATTTCCGTGCCATTTGTGGTTCATGTTCGTACAAGTTAGCGTCTGTTTCACCGCTCTCCTCCTTCCATCCTTCACTTCAATTTCTCTGCTCTCTCTTCCCCCACTTTAGTGTTTCTTTTGTTTTCTTCCATTTTAGTATCAGGATAAGCATTTTTAAAGAAACAATTCTATTAAGAGAGACATATGGGCCACACGTTTGAGAATTGGGTTTTTGATGCTGTGTCTTTGAGATACTCACTTTTCATGACGTTGATGTGGTTTCACATTTCAACTACTTGTATATAAGTGCTTTTTGAAAAAAAAAAACTGTTGTCACTCTAAACAGTTTTGGTGATGCTCTGAACTTAAGTCCTACCGATCATATTTCACAGGCCGCTGTGAGCACCGCTAGTCTCCACCTGACCTGTCCTTTCTTTCCCAGTATAAAAGACACGATTTGGGGTTTTCTTTAAATTATGAGACTATAGCAACTAGAAGTAAATATACACAACATTGACTGAGAGACTATCTCTGAACATTGCTAACTGGTGATTCTTCATGACTGCCTCCAATTTCTGCAGTAAACTTGTGTTCCTTCTATAAATAAGGACAGATTATTTAACTATATATAGCAGCACTATGAAAAACACGTTCTAAAGCGTTTTCTCTTTGAGGGTGGAGGTCTTTTCATTCTCTCCTTAATTTCTTCCTAGTTTAACCCAGACCTTTGATCGTAAAAGAAATTCAGGCAACCAGCCCATGCTGCAGGGAGCTGTGGACAGTGTCCTCTCCTTTCAACGGTTCCAAAGTTTCATTCCTACCTCAGCTGGGGGTTTCTCTCATGGCCTTCCTATTCTAGTAGTCTAAGAAAATTTCTTTTTTTATTGGTACATGTTTCATTTCTCCCATATAAGTTTTAGTTATAATATCACAATAAAAAAATGCAATTACTTAGATCTACTTAACTCTTTTCTCTGTAGGTCACTTCAGCTTAATTATTGCTTTTACATTCAGAGGCATTTATAGCAGCTGCCTATTTTATCCCTCGAGACATGTGGCTCCTTCTCACGTCTTTCCATCCACTCAAAGACGAGGCTTCAGTTAGTCAACGTTGTTCAATTAAACAAAGACTGATGTAGTAAGTAGCAGAGGTTTCTATTTCAGCTTCCTTCCTCCTGGATGTTTATGGGGTTGGTACATCTCAGTTCCTCTGAGGCTTTCTTCATTTCCAGCTGGATGAGTCCCATGAAGGATGGCAGAACGTTCTGTCCCAGAGAAAGTGAACCTAAAGAGGGCTCAGAAATTCCAGGGCACACCTGAGCCACAGCAACGCCTCTATTATTATGAGAGTCGGCCCAAAGTGATGAAATCACGTGTTTGGAACTAACAGTTCTCCACAGAAGACTCTAAGTGGGTCTGATTTTTCCTTTTGGGACCAGATACTAAATGGGACTTAGCCCATTGTCTCTTTAGCTGCCGCTTCATATACTGGAGAGAATGGGGTGTGTATGAACAGTGCAGAAGTGTTATTTGAAAAAAAGAACAGCAATAGCTATGGCCACCTTCTGTATGTTTTCTTTAGCTCATTTCCAGATGGTTTCTTCCTCACCATGTCAAGGACACAACTTTAAGAACTAACACCTCTTACTCACTAGATAGCCCCCTCTATGTTGGTGACCTCTACATTTATACTTGGCTCTAACTCGGATCTCAAACTTAGATGCAACTACCTACTTCACACTTCCACTTGGGACTAAGCACCTCAATGGCAACATGATCAAAATTGAACTCATAATCATCCTCATCCCACAGATCTAGTCCTTCCCCTGAGATTTCCTAGCTCATGGAATGGCTCTACCGATGCTGAGAGCACCTGTTGTCCAGACATCTGACTCCTTTGACCACTGCTGTGTCTCCTCCCCCACCAACACAATGCCTGGCACACAGCTGGTACTTAGTATTTTTTGGATGAATATTCAGTATTTGTATGGAAAATGCCAATAATTAAGACTCTCAACTCCTTCAAAGACCAATGAAATGGACTGTGGTTCATCCAAAGCCCAAGCAAATCTTCACTGTCTCTAAAATCCACTCTTTCCTCATGCCAAAGCTACCACTATTTACTCAAACAGTTGAATGCCTTCTAAAATTCCCATCATTACTGTGCATCAACATGCAGTTAAATGAATGAATTGATTATAATTTTCTCTGCTCTACCAAATTTCTGCTTCTCATACTGTGCTTCATGAATGTGTCACTGCTGGAAAATGAACACTAACTGTGTATTCAGGGCATTTAGTAGCAAATTTGAGTGAAATGTTGGTATCTTGAAAGATTTTTTTGAGCTCTACTAAGCATTTTTGAAAGCAAAATGTGTCAGCAGACTGAAATTACATGCAAAATTATCTAAACTATTTACATATGATAGACAGTCACTTTGTAGCAGATGAAGCTTTCAAAATGTAGGGGGTGAAGCTGAATAATATCAACCTCTGGTCTAATTACTTCCAAGTCTTTGCTCATGGCTAAAGGCATAAAATGCAAACAATTATGATACACGGTAGCGTGAGTCTTGAGGAAGCACTGGAGGGCACTATGACAGCCCTAACTGCACACACTGGGGCAGCTGCTGCCTTCCATCTACTATTGTAGAGACTTAGTACTTAGTGCGACAAGGGATGCACTGTCCCTGGACTTGGTGCATTACTTTCTTTGCATAGTACAAGCAGCAGTGCACACCTTGAAGGGACTAAAGAGGCTGCTTCTTACGCCCAAGCTTTCCATGCTCCAGACCCCCTTAATTACATTAAACAGTTTAACTAAATCCATTGGAGGTATACCACTCATTGCGCAACCATCACACCTTGAGGGAAAACAGGGTATGTCGCTTGTTCTCTGATTTGATCACTCTCAGAGCATGCTTTTCACTATTGGACAAACTCTTGAAAAGTAAGTAATGAAATCTGCGTGCGAAATAGAACCCAGAATCCTCCAATTTCAAAAATAAAAATCCAAGGTACTGTGTCCATTTGAGTAATCCCGAAATCTCAAACAAGACCTATCTGCCTTAGGTGTAGGTTAGAGTACCTCTTTCCCTTCTAGTTGAAATGTTGCTACATTCCCTCACTTACCTGCTTTCTAGGCCACAAATATTTCGTATTAACAACAGCCAACATTTACTGAGCACTGACTATGCCAGGTACCTTACTTGGATCAGGTTTCTCAGCCTCAGCACTACCGATATTTTGAACGAGATAATTCTGCTGTGGGGCAGGCATGTAAGATGTTTAGCAGTACCCCATCCCTCCACACACCCCACAGTTGCGACCAAAATGTTTCCAGAAATGGCTAAATATTCCCTGGTGGGAAAAACTGCTCCCAGCTGAGAATTATACTGCCTCAGATTTATCAACTTATTTAACCTTCTAAACTACTCCAGGAGGTAAGTTCTACTCTCCACTGTATAGGTGTGAAAAGAGACGCACCAACAGATTCAACTTGCCTGAGGCCACATCGCTTGTAGAGATACGGCTGGTATTTGATCCAAGGTAGTCTGACTCCAGAGCCCCACCTCTTAACTGCTGCCCTAGAGCCCTGACCCCTTTCTGACTTTAGGGCTTAATGAGCATAATCGGCTTGTTGGATCAGAATCCCTTTCAGAGTTACTGAAAAGAAATTGCTTCAGCAATGAAGACTGATTCAGGAATTGAAACTAACTTCAAAGTAAGAGAGAAGAGGGCATACGATCTCCACCTAACTAGGTATAACTTAGTCACAATAATTGAAAGAAACCATTTTTCGAATGGTCAACCATATATAAAAAAAATCTAAAACCCCACAGCATGGTAACTTTCTTCTTCTACCACCTATAAATCATTTTTAGATCTAGGTAGAATACTTGTGGAGCATAATTTAAGTGCCTCCTCTTTTTCCAAATGATGCACCAAAACATTATTTTAATTATATAACAAAATGATTTCCTGATAAATTTCAACATAGTATATTTCATATATTTTATCATGTTTGGTGTTAGAAATTAAGATGTTTATTTTTAAAGATTTTATGTATTCTGAAAGAGAGAGAGAGCACAAGCATGTGAGCTGGGGGAGGGATGGAGGAGGAGTGGGAGAGGGAGAGGGAAAGAAATTCAAGCAGACTCCACACTGAGTGAGAAGGCCAAGGCAAGGCTAAATCCCAGGACCCTGAGATCATGACCTGAGCTAAAATCATGACCTAAGCCACCCAGGTACCCCTAAGATGTTTATAAAGCATATATTAAAATTAGGGTTGAAAAAAGTTCTATTCTTTTTTTGTGATGAGATCTTTTAAGATTTATTCTTAGCAACTTTTAAATATGCAACACAATATTATTGATTGTAGTTACCATACTGCATGTCTCCATGACTTATTTATTTTACAACTGAAAGTTTGTACCTCTTGACTGTCTTCACCCATTTTGCCCCCTACCCACCTCCCTTAATGCCCTTCCCCTATGGCAGCCATCAGTCTGCTCTCTGTATCTAGGTTTGGTTTCATTTTGTCTTTTTTATTTCACATATAAGTGAAACCAGAGTATTTATCTTGCTCTGACTTGAGTATTTCACTTCGCCTAACACCCTTAAGGCCCATCCACATAGCTGCACATAGCAAGATTTCATTCTTCTTTATGACTAAGTAGTACTCCATACCATATCTTCTTCATCCATTCATCCATTGATGGACACTTAGGTTGCTTCCATATCCTGGCTACTGTAAATAATGCTTTAGTGAACATAGTGGTACCTATTATCTTTTCAAATTAGTTTTTAATTTTCTTCAGATAAATCGCCAGAAGTAGAATTGCTGGGTCATATGGTGGCTCTATTTTTAATTTTTTGAGGAATCTCCATACTGTTTTCCATAGTGGCTGTACCAATCTCCATTCCCGAGGCATCTCCTCTCTTAATGGAAATATCTGGCCCATCAGCCAGCATAATTCTCATCATTAGATCCCTTCTTGTAATTGGAGATTCGTATCTTCCCATTACAGAATTCATTTGCAGATGACCCTTGTTAAAATGCTAATATCCATATTAAGCTCTGTTAGCCTTCATTTAAATAAATTAATCAAATTAGTGAGTGAGTCATTTAGCAAGCCATTAGAAAGGAAATTACAAACAGACAAGTTCTTATGGTCCAGTCAGGAGCAGGGAAAATCTGGTTACAAGGTCTCCTGCAGGGAAGCCATATATGGGGCTGGTGGCACCTCACAGGGCAGGACGGGACAGGCAAGGTGCTGGGCAGGGGACAGGTGGCCAGCAGCGAGGAGGAGGCATGGAGAGTCACTTACATTCCTGTAAGTGTACTTTGCCTCCTTTCCATCCTTCATTCCAGTGCCCCATTTGACAATCTCTTCTCCCTCTGACATTCCAGAGTTCTTCCCTCAAAATGCAGATTGGTCCCAGCCCATCCAAGAAGGCTGCACAGCAGACCTGCCACTTTATAGCCAACTAAGAGGGGCTGAAAACTCCCCCAAGTGTCACTGCTCCTCCTTGAATCAGCTACCCACTTTAATGATACCTGGATTTCTACGTGCAGGAAACCGAAGCCTGAAATCACAATGCACATGGCTTTCGCCTGGTCCTGGTTTCTCCAAGCATCTTCCGGAACACAAAATTTTACCACCTTCTGTGGGGCAAGAGATGTAGGGCAAGGGCAGATGTCATCCTTTGGGAGGCAAACAGGAAGTCCATCCTTCTCCCCGTCTCATTACCTCTAGACAAATGCAAGCATACAACTGCTTGTTTTCTTTGATCCAGAATGTGGCAGACAATAGATACACGAAAAGGTTTCCTACCTGGCAGTGCCTGTTGTGAGGATTTTTCTTCAAAAAAGGAATGAAAGAATACAATGCCCCTGAAATGTAATTAAGCACTGTAAATCTGCTTAGAACAATTTTCTAGTATTCAACTGCTAACGGAAATCTTCTTCAAAAATCTGAACAGACAAGAAATCCAGACCCAAGGTTCATAACTGATGTAACAGGAAAACATTTTATTGTGGAACTCATAAAGGCCAATGATTAAAAAAAGAAAAGAAAACCATCATGATTAAAAAGCTAGGTTGGGTGGTTAATTGCAAGAGTGACCAGAAAAACCGCACACAGGCTGCAGACACTAAGCAGGCTTAGAGATGGAGACCTGGCCTATATCTGATCGTACTCTACCTTGTACCTTTGAGAAAATCAGGGTGAAGATAAACATATACAAGCTTGGATTAAAAAAAAAAACCCACCAACTTCTATTTATTATATTTTGCAACTATGATCTTTTAAAACGGTGGCCTTAGGAAAATCTGCTTTGGCAAGCAACTGCAGAGGCTCCCGTGGAGAGGAAGTGAAAAGACTGGGCTTATATACAAGGCTGCTGGCACGTTCAAAGCGCAGGGGATAGTTCACAGAGCAAAATGTAGTCTTAAGTAAATGGGTTTCAGGCAATTTCAGTGTTAAGATAACATCATTAAGAGTAGAACAGATTGTGCTCAAACCCTGCTGTTTATAATTAACACGTTGCTTCCAAATACTCCAGGGTCCCTGGTAAATAGTCTTCTGCTCACATCCACCCAGACCAATCAGAGTATTTTCATCAGATTCCATGCTGGGCCAGCACCTGTCTGGACAAATCCAATAGAGCCAAAGAACTCTTCTCCCTGGCCAGCTAAGTAGTTGGATGAACACAGCTTGGCTTAGTCATTGTCACAGTGTCCATATGGCTTTGAAGCTTGTTTTCACAAGAAATCATACAAGTATTTTATTATGTCAAAGTTCACCGTCCTATAAACAAAAATAGATAATATGTTAGCATCCTCACCCCCTAGACTGCTCAGCTTTGTATGTGTGATTCTGGGAAGCACATGCAAAATAATTCACAACCAATGCTAACCAAAATCCTATAGTGCTATCAAAAGCACCATAACAGGAATGGAATTGATTTTATAAAATGTCACTAGGAACAAAGTTTCTTTAAAAAGTTTCCTTTTTTCTCCCATGCATTTTAAAGTTTGCTTTTCTGAAAAAAAAGGAAGCGAAGTTAGAACTATTCAACATTCTGTATTTCAATTATACTACAGAAAGTTTAGATTTCATTTGAAAGCTATTTGCTTTTTTGTCTAATAACCAGAATAAAGTAATTAGAGATGTAAAAGTATTTAAATCTTCTCTGCTTCTGAACACTGTTTATCTCCCCAAACACCTGTTTTATCATTACATAATGCATAGCTCATCCGTCCTTGTTTGTAGCTTTCATTCTTTTCAGTCTTTTAACACTGGGTGACCTGTATGTGTATTGTAACTAAATCTGTATGATCCAAGAATACGATATAACAAACAGACGATGTGAATGTATATTTTTGTACTCTGATGGCAGGCAGAATAAAATAGCAGAGAGACAGAGACATATAATTATTCTCCTTTCTCCAAACTCATTCTTCACTATAAATATTCAGACTTGGAGGTTTATTATTTGAATAAATGGTGAAAATAATTAGTTATAATGATCTAGCAATAAGTATAAAATTAAAGCCTTAAAGTATTCAATTCTGCAAAAATAATCATCCATGGGAGAACAGTCTTTTAAAGATTCACTAATTGCACACTCTTATTTATTAAACCATCATCAATTAATGTTTTTGTCTATCATTTTATAATACTTTCTAAAAAAGTTTCTAAGCAAATGACTGACATATCAAATATTGTTTAAAATCTGGAATGGGGAACTATGAATACTGCTTATGAAAACACATTTAAAAATAGCTCAAATGAGATGCTCTGGCTATTGTGGTACCTCATGTAGGACTAAAGAATACCTTACTTGCTTCATTACAACAGTGCCTCTGAAGAATACTAAACCTTTCCAAATGGTATAAAAACACTGCCAAGACAATCCTGTTATCATTAACAGTAATAAAACAACTAAAAACAGTTACTAAAATTAAAAAAAAAAATCTCAGGCATAAAGACGTTAAAATGTGTGGTTATTATCTCATAATCTATTTCTTTTTTATATTTTTCTTCTGTTCAATTCTAGGCCTCCCAAACTGGCAACAAGGTATCACTCACCATTTTTTTTTATAAAGTCTTAAGAAGTACAAACTTCCAGTTGGCAAAAAACATAAATCATACCAGTTCAAAAGATCGTTTTTAGAGGATTTTAGAAGGAAACAGACATAAAAAGCTTTTCTAACCACAGGCAGAAAGGGGACAGGAATTTGTATATTTCTCAGGTATATACCCACCATAACTTTGGGGGTTTTGACATTGTGTGGGAAAAAATTTAGAAGCAGCTAAGATTAAAACATTTACATTTCAAAACTACAAGATCAGAAGCTATTATTTGATAGAATGTGAGACAGTCATAGAAAATGACCAATATGAAGACATACCTACAATGCTAACAAGGGAAAAGGAGAACAGAATTACAGCTCGGTAGTGACAGGTAAATACAGACAGGGGAAGCGTCTGTATACTGGACTAGGACCAGAGGAGAACACGAACTAATGAAATACTGTGTTAGTGGCGGGACTCCTCTATTTTACTCAGTCTAGCTGGGTAACTTTAGCAGAATTTCTGCAATAAAGTTTTCTTTGGCAGAACAAATGGACTGACTTAAAAACACTACGCTCTTTAAGTGTCTTCATCTATAAAAGCTTCAACTACGTTCCCTTTCTCTGCTTTGCCACTAGAAAATACTCAAGCAAACTAAATGATACCATTAAGATTTTGGGGCTTTTTCAAGATAGTAAATGATTCAGGAATTGAATATGTAAGATCATTCCTTTAAGAAACATTTAGTGCCCAAGATGTATGAATGTCTTTATCTTCCCTCCATCCCCCAATGTAAACTGGTGACTTGCCAGCTGGTCCCCACGTATATTATTCTAAGACAAGGCAGAATTTGAAAGAATAACCACAAGGAAAATATAAAAAAATTATGTCACACATTCTGAAGATAACTTTATGCTTTACAGGACTCAGAGACAAACAATTCACTGTAAACAACACTTTAAATTTCTACAAAGAGAATGATGTACTTTGTACTTTCTCTGGCTTTTCATGGCTTCAGATGCATATTAAATTTATATAAATATGATTTTAAGGTTTTGGACAGTTTTTATATAATACAGGAGATTCTTAGAACTGAAATGAATTATTTTCTAAAGTAAGCATAGAGAAAAAATAGGATAAACACAAATAATATTAGTGATAATTTGCCTAGGAGTAATTAATTCTTAAATCAGAATTCAGAATACTTTAATATAAGTTAGTTAGATGGTATGTCTAAAGATTTAATTTTGCCTTTATCCTTTTATTACACTTTATTCTTTTACTACACTGAAATACTTTTTTTCTCATGGGATACTATTTTATTTCCTTTTACTTTTGTGGGCAGTTTGAGTTTGGTTCCACTGACAACTTGCAACCGGACAACTTTAAGCAATCTTATGTTGTCTTCCCAGTGACTGTGTAAGAAAGAAACTTAAAACTACCATTCACATTAAGAACAAGCCAAGGACAATATTTAATAAGCTTCTCATCATCTGTCTTCTCCCATATTCTACCTCCATATTTTGTGCTTCCTTTAAAGCCTCCCACTGCTTCTCGGTCCAAACCTTTCCACTGCTCGTTGGTCGATAAAGTTCTCTATGTCCTCTACCTCTTCCATGCATGTTTTTTCTCTTCTGGGTTTAACTGAAATCTGGCTCCCCCTGAAGGACCTAGCCTCCTCTTTAGCTCTTTCTAATGAGGTTAGACTCCAGGCCGTCCTTTGGGTGGGGTTCGGTGTCCTGGTGCAAAAAGCTCTGCTCCTCTGAGACTCAGATCATTCCACTTACCACCTTGTGTCCCCCTGCCATTATGTCTTAGTCACTGAATCATGCAGCACCCAGTTTGGTCTTCCTCTCCATCCCAAGATCTGCATAATGACCTCACTGCATACCTACCTGTCTTTCCTACCTCCAATGGTCTTCTTTTTTACTCGCATGATCATATTCAGAAATACTCTACCTCTAAAAACATAAATTCAGGCATGCTATCCTCTGATCCCCAAGCTCTTTCTCTAGGCGATCTGGAACACCTTGACACAACCAGTTCACAAGCCCCTTCACTTGCTCGTGATCTACAAATACTTAACTGGTGTTATGTGCTAGGCACTGAGCTACTGGCTCTCTACCGGCTTTACTTCCTTCCTTCCCTTCCTAGCTTAGACTCCATGGTCCATCACTTCAAGCACTCACTAGCATCCAGAAAATTTACCTGGCAAAACCTCAATCCTATGTGATTTCAACAATATCCCTTTGCTGTCCCAGTACTTAGCACATGGAATGCTATTAGAGAAGATCCTAAGTTTCACAGATTGGTGCCACTGTAAATTCAAGGTAAGGAACTTTAAATGGGCCCTCAGTACTCCCAGCAAGTTCCTTCTCCTGACGGCACCTTCTTCCATTCCCCACAGCAGCTATTTCAAATACCCATGTTCCTCTCAAACTGCTACTACTTCTGTCCTTAGTCTCAGTTTGTCTCCACATTTAGAGGCTAAATAGAAGACATCAGAATTCCCTCGACTTCTTGCCACCAAACTTCCAAACTCAGCTCCATCTGAATCCACTTTTTCCTCATGTTATAATGCAAAAAGAGTCCCCTTCTTTCATCCAGGGCTATTTTTTTTCAACTCATGTTTCTAAAATCCCATGTTGATATACCGTTTCAGACTTTAATCTCTGTCCTCTGTATCATTAATTCTCCTCTATCACCCCTTTTCCATCAGCATTTAAATAATGTTCAAACGTTTAAATAATAATAACCCTCTCGCAACTCCACAACCCCTTTAGTAGGTAACAATCCTCTCCTTCCTCTTCACAGCAAAAAGAATCCTAGAATACAGGCTCATGGGCAATACAACAAATGTTAAGTGAACAAATGAATTAGAAACATTCTATTTGCTGCATCAATTTTCTTATAAATACTATTTAAATATGCTATAATCTGACTTCTAACCCACTGTATCCCTGTAAGTGTTCCTGATAAAGTTGCAAATGGTTATTTTATCATTAAATCAGATGGACTCTGCTTGATTTCTTGGCATCAGTTGCCAGTTTTGATCATCACTCCCTTCCCTTAGGTTTTCCTACTTTTCTTGTGTACGTAACTCCATATATAACTGCTTTTCCACTTAAGCCTGTATCACAAGTATTTTTCTGTATTTTTAACCTTCCAAATTATGATTTTTAGTAACTGCATAGTGTTTTTTTAAAAATAAGTAGGTACAATAAATTACTGATCCATTCCCTTGTTTTGGACACTTAGGTTGTGTCCTCTGATCTAATCATTCATTCTCTACTACAGGAGTCTGGAACTAGACATACCTACCTCTTCTTCGGTAACTATGATCTCTTATCTCTACCACACCTGGATTTGGAATGAAACTCTGTCTCCTTAGTTCCCTTCTTGTTGCTGCCCCAAAAGACAAGCCCACAATGGTTCCCCTTCATCTGAAGTTTTACTGCTAATCACTATAGGAAAACATGAACTATTTATATATTTAGCATATACTAAGTTTAAAGCATTGTTTAAGTTTGAGGTAAGGCAGTGATTGGCACAAACACAGTCTCTGTTTTGAGCTTCATGGGCTTATACTGTCGGAAGAAAGATGAACTCTAATTATTAAGTAATTAATTAAAACTATGATAAGTACTAGAGGAAAACAATGAGACCTGTATACTGTGATTGGAGTGGGGGCACACGATGGTGGTCATGGTATGTTTAAGAATGCTTCTTTTCATTTAAAATGAAATCTAAAGGTTAGGCAGTGGTTAGCTAGATAAAGGAGAGGAGGTGATGGAAAGTGCTGTATTTGCAAAGATGGGAAGCAGAATGGTGAATATGAAGAACTAAAAACAGCCAGCGAGGTTAAAGTGCAAATACCTAGAGGAGCACTGTGTGTACCAGATGTGGCTGGGCGATACAACGAGGCGGCAGGGGCCAGATCACTGGGGCCTTGTAAGCTACATTAAAGATTCTTGTTTTTTTAAATCCCAAGAGTCATAGGAAACTATTGAAGACTTTTTTTTTTTTGGAAGTATAACTGATGTATAATATATTAGTTTCAGGAGTACACCATATTGATTCTGTAATTCTATACATTACTAAGGGCTCACACAATAAGTGTAGTCACCAAACAACATTATCACAATCTTACTGACTATATTTCCTATTCTGTATTTTTCATCTTCATGAATTATTTATCTTGTAACTGGAAGTTTGTACCTCTTAATCCCCTTTATCTATTTCACTTTTCTCCCCACCCACCTCTCCTCTGGCAACCACCAATTTGTTCTCTGCATTTAAGGAGTTTGGTTTTTAGAGTCTACATATAAGTGAAATCATATGGTATTTGTCTTTCTCAGCCTGACTTATTTCACTTAGCATAATACTCTCTAACTCCAACCATGTTGTTGCAAATGGTAAGATCTCATCCCTTTTATATGACTGAGTAATAGTCCATTGCATATATGTACCACATCTTTATCCATTCATCTATTGAAGGACACCTGGGTTGCTTCCGTATCTTGGCTATTGAAAATAATGCTTTAATAAACATAGGGGCACATGTATCTTTTAGAATTAGTGGGTTTTTTTTCATAAGGAGTTAATATCCAAAATATATAAAGAACTTACCCCACTCAACACCAAAAAAAAAAAAAAAATCCAATTAAAAAAGAGGATTAAAAGATGATTTTTTAAAAAAGAGGATTACAAGAGATTAAAAAATGAACAGAGGACCTGAACAGACACTTTTGCAGAGAAGACATATAGATGGCCAACAGCCATACGAAAAGATGCTCAATGAATCATCAGAGAAATGCAAATCAAAACCACAATGAGATATCACCTCATACCAGTCAGAATGGCTAGTATCAAAAATACAAGAAATAACAAGTGTTGACGAGGATGTGGAGAAAAGGGAACCCTCATGCACTGTTGGTGGGAATGTAAGGTGGTGCAGCCCCTGTGGAAAACAGTACAGAGGTTCCTCAAAAAATTAAAAATAGAAATATCATATGATCCAGTAATTACACTATTCGGTATTTACCCCAAAAAACAAAAACACTAATTCAGAAAGATATATTACAGACTTTTAAATAGGAGGGTGCCATTAAATTTGTATAAAATCATTCTGGCTATAGTGTGAACAACAAGTTATAAAGGGTAAGAGCAGACAGAAGACCAATTAGGAGGCTACTAGAGAAGAGATGGTGGTGGCCTGGTCTATAGAGGGAACAGTACAAATGGTAAAAGTGAATGAATTTGAGATCTATGGGAGGGACTTGGTAGTCAACAGGACTGATGCTTGGATACTGTGAGTGTGGGAGAGAGAGATGTCAAGAATGACTCCCAGGTCTCAGGCCTGTATAATGTGGCAGACTGCAGTGTTAACCACTGAAATAGGCAACACTGGAGGAAAGCTGAATCATTCTTTTTTTGTTGGCAGGCAGAAGTAGAGGTTAGAATTCCTGAGTTCAGTTTTGGAAATGTATTGATGTAGCTGAGAAACATCCAATAAAGGTCAAGAATATTAGAATAAAGGTCTGGCCTTTAAAAACTGAGGAGTTATTAATATAGAGATGGTTGTTTAAGTCATGGGAATAGCTAAAATTGCCTAGGGTAGAAGTACCATATGGAAAGAGAAAAGGGCCAATTTTTTTTTTTTTTTAAAGATTTTATTTATTTATTTGACAGAGAGAGAGAGACAGCGAGAAAGGAAACACAAGCAGGGGGAATGGGAGAGGGAGAAGTAGGCTTCCCGCCGAACAGGGAGCCTGACATGGGGCTCGATCCCAGGACTCCTGGGATCATGACCTGAGCCAAAGGCAGACGCTCAACGACTGAGCCACCCAGGTGCCCCAAAAGAGCCAAGTCTTAAGGACCAGCTACATTTAAAGGTAGGGTGGAAAGGATAAACTGGCAAAAGAGCCATAGGAAAAAAAAAAAGCCAAAGAATAAAGAGGAAAACCAGAAGAATGAAATCATGGGCTCTAAGAAAAGAGTTTTAAGAGAGAGAGTGGTCATCAGTGTTAGATGCCACGAAGTAATAAACAGCCTGAGAAAATATCAAGAAACGTCTGGGAAAGATGGAAGAGATAAAATTCAGATCACAGGTGGAAGAGAGACCCCCATCTACTGAAAAAGGAAAGAGAGAAGATGAACACCAATGTAGCTGAAGGAGTTCTCAACTGATGGTTAAAATTTTGTTCTGTAAAACAGGTGAATGCTGAACAGAGTGAATTTGAAGAGTCAAGAGTCTAGGTTAAAAAGAAGCCTGTGAACCATGTGCTCTATTCTTCAATATATTAGGTGGAATGGGTGGGAGGCTGGTAGAAGATTATCAAGCATAAGAAGAATGGGGAAAGAGAGCCAGATTGCACGAGGCCCAAAGGAGTCCACGTTTCTACAACAAGTTGGGGGCAGTAGCAATCTGGAAGTGGCAACACGAAAGAAGGGTGGTGGCACTTAAGGAGCGTCCAACCTTGAGAGATTGGCATGTGAGAAAACAAGCAGCTACCATTAGAGGTAACTCCAGGGGAAGGAGTATCCCCAGGTAAGAATCAGGTTTTCATTAAGGCAATGAGGAAGAAGAGTATTAGGAGAAGACAGAAGGATATGGGAGGGAGAGAAAGAAAGAATGGAAGGTTAAATGAGCAGAAAAAGAACACAATATATCATGGGGATGAGGGAGTGGAAGAGGGAAGATGTGGGAAGGAGGAGGTAGTTATTCTTGGGACACTGCCCGTGGAAGTCAAGGAAGAGAAAACAAAAGTAACAAAGCAAGTTAGAGAGATCCCAAGTTCTATGACAGAATCCCAGGTCTACAAGTCCTGCTCCCTTTTTAAGTGGTAAATAGAAGCGCACTTCTCTGGATGTGTTTAACATCACTGATGCTATGAATTAAGTTTCTGTTGGGTTCACTGTATATTCATCATATTGGGCATTCATAAGCCTCTGTCCTGTACATGTTTATGTTGGGGCACAACCCAACACATTCAGAGTAATGACAAAATCTCTTAAATAAACACACTTCATTCAAAAGTTACGTCTTTGGTAGAAGCTCATAGATACAGAGTTTTTAAAATAGTTGTTTAGAAAAAGAAAGGTACTGCTTTATGGTCATAGTGAATACACTCAAAGTTTCTGTTCAATTTCTTCTGGGTAAAAGCTGCCCAGTTTTGCCACAACAACACATTTTAAAACCTTCACTTCATGTTTTAGAGTCTACATGCCATCAAAATATCTCAAATACCTGCACCATAGTATCACAGAACTTTTTCTCTGCACAGAAGAGACTTCAGGGCAGAGGCCGCCAACCTGTGGACTTCAGAATGTTAGGAAGCTGTCAACCTCATTTGAGGAGATCTGCAAATCCATACCCATGTCAAGCACTATTTTCAGCCTGAATAAATAATGTTTCGTGCTTATATATAATTTTGAAATATATGTAAATATTTTCAAGATTTTGAAGGATATTACAATTCAATCTTCATATTCGAAAGGGTTGGGAAAATCCTGTCTTACAGACTGTCTTATTTCACCTGCCAGTCTACACGGCCTGACAGACTGCTATCCAGCTGCAATCATGAGATGAGGTCATTTATTCACATAAATGGCTGGAACATTTTTCGTAACAGTAAGTAGACCTCTGTGTGAGGAAACGCGCTACATTTTTAGACAGCTCTCATTTTGACAGACATACTTTCTTCCCTAGAACTTCTAACGTTCTAGACTTACTCAGAAGTAGTCTCATCCACTTTGTACGTGAAAGCCCCTGAAATACTCGAGATAGTTACTGCCTCCTTCCTAGGACTTTACTCTCATACCCTGTCCCTCAGTCAGGGAGGTGACATGGTTCCTCATTCTACCATTCTCCTCCTGCCCCCGCTTGGCACATGCCCATTTGTCAATGCCCCTCTTAAAATGCCAAGCACAGGACAGCACACCAGATTTGTTCTGCCTATGGGAACACACAGCAGACCTATTACATCCCCTAAATGAGACACCAGGATCGTTAAAACCTTGCCATCAGCTAAAATACTTAGGACTTAAGCCAGGTCTCTCCCATCTTGTTTTAGGACATTTCAGTTTTTGTAGTCAACTGCCCATTAAATCCTATCTTGCTTCTATGGGACCATTATCCCAGTCTTTTAAGGTCTTTCAGAATCTTCCTTCTTTTTGCCGTCTAACATATTAGCTGCTTCTCCCAATTTTATGTCATTTGTAAATTGATGAGAGGGTTCATTCTACAATGAAACTTACTCATTCTTGGCACTTAAATGATCTTCTCTTGCTTAAATGACTAATGACATTACATTAGGAAGAACATTTTTATATTTAGTATATCATTTACATAATTCAAGACATTTTACATTAACGATTATTCTATGCTTACCTAGCAATAGCTCTGATGAAATCTAGAGATACTGTGCATTTGTATTTTGGTCCATCAAGCTGATCATCATGGCCAACCAGGGTTAATAGCTGAAGGGTCACTAGAGAGGTAATCTAAAAATAAGAAAACATTTTTATGAGCTGTTTTGATGAGATAACATGATGCCCTCATTTCTAAAACATTTTATAGTTCCTTTGATAAAGATATATAACTGAATTCATAAGAATAACTGCAAAGAATATAACTTTGAAATTGGTATACACAAATGTGTCATATGCTTAAATTCCTGGTTAAACTAACAACCAGTCTTTTTTTTTTTTTTTAAAGATTTTTATTTATTTATCTGAGACAGAGAGAATGAGAGAGACAGAAAGCACATGAGAGGGGGGAGGGTCCCCTCAGAGGGAGAAGCAGGCTCCCTGCGGAGCAGGGAGCCCGATGCGGGACTTGATCCCGGGACTCCAGGATCATGACCTGAGCTGAAGGCAGTCGCTTAACCAACTGAGCCACCCAGGCGCCCCTAACAACCAGTCTTTAAGGACTCCACTAGAGACAGCTTTGTTTCATTAATGACTCACGACTGCTAATCTTTAAAAACTACAAAGAAAGCACATTCCTTCTGTACTCAGAAATTTATGGAGTTTCTATCTTAACACTTCAGAATATCAAATCTGCACTCCCTTGAGAATTGTGCAGTTAAAATGTGGATGTGGGCCTTTTTCAGAGTTGGGTAACTGGTTAGATGAGATAAATACATCCTTCAGACCTGGGCTTAGTCTTGATCACCAAATGGGTAGTCAGGAAAACACCAAAAGGATTAATACTAGCAAAACTAAAAGTGCATTTTAACAAGTCAAATCAAAATATAACTTCACATTCATAAGCCCAAGAAAAGTATTTTTTTAAAGATTATTTATTTATTTATTTGACAGAGAGAGAGACACAGCGAGAGAGGGAACACAAGCAGGGGGAGTGGGAGAGGGAGAAGCAGGCCCCCCGTGGAGCAGGGAGCCCGATGCGGGGCTCAATCCTTGACCCTGGGATCATGACCCCGGTCGAAGGCAGAGGCTTAACGACTGAGCCACCCAGGTGCCCCAAGCCCAACAAAAGTATTATGTATGCTAATATCCAAGCAAGAAAGGTGATCCAAGAGCTGGAATTCTTTGAGCAGCCCATTCTCTTTTCCCAATTTCTTTCCCCATCCTTCACCCCCCCCAATTTCTTATTCTCATCTCCTAGATAACAGGAGAAGAGATCAGCAATGCCAACAAGAAAAGATAAAGGAGACTTGCTTTGTGGCAATATAAGGGATAAGAGTTTTTAAGTCTGTAATACCTATCACAAGTCTTAGGAATTAAAAATATTCATTTAATTTGAGACTAATACTTTGCAGATGCTCAGTAAAACATTCTATAAGTGATTAAAAACAATAATAGCAGTAATGACTTGCTTTGTACCAAGTACTCTATACACAGTATCTCATTTATTCCTCAAAACCTTAGAAGGTGCACATTATTACTCACGTTATAGATGAGCCTTAAAGGTATTAAATAACTCTCCAGATCCTAGAGCTGGTAGGTGGCTTAGCAAGATTTCAAACCTAGAGTCCCTACTCATCCTACTACAGTACAGACTCCATTCTCTCCCATTTTAAAGAGAAAAGTGTTATGCAGTGTTCAGTCAGCTGTCATTACTTTATTAACAAATTAAAAAATGAACAGATGGTAGATTCCACAGTGTTTTATATACAAAAAATTCTATATTTAGCAAATATGAAGCATTTTTGCTAATTAGAAAAACATTTTGTGTTAATACAACAAATATGAAGCTCTGCACTCAAAAAGCTACGACTTTAATTTTTAATTCAATATCACAAATTATGTTATGCCTTGAAACTTTTTTATGGATGTGTTGAAAAGAGTTATGCATTCTGCAGCTGTCATACACTATTTTACAGGTCTATTAGAACAAGCTCATTTGTAGGGTTGAAATCTTACAATCTCCAGTTTTTATCTATTTCATCTATCGAAATTGACAAAAAAGCATTAAAATTCTCCCACTGTGAGGAGTCTGTCCTTTTCTTTTTGTACTTGTTAGTTTTTGCATGCACTTAAAACCACTGTGTTTTGCTGGTAAATTAAACCTTTTCATTACTATCTAATGGTCGCTTTCTTCAGTAATGCCTTTGCCTTACAATGTATTTTTTCTAATATTAATATACCTATATCAACATTCTTTTAGGTGATAATCTTTTTTCCTTTTTCAACATCTTATTTTCAAATTTTGTATTTTCTTAACTTTAGACAGTTCTCACGTAAACAACATGTAGTGGGATTATCTTTTTATCGCCAGTCTGACAATCTTTACCTTTTAGACTATATGCTCCATTTGCTTTTATTGTAATGATATTCTAAAATTTTATTTCTACCATTATGTCAACTTATTTGTTTTTATGTGCCTTTCTTGCCTTTTTTAAAAAAGATTTATTTATTTGAGACAAAGAGCGAGCAAGAGCACACATGTGCACAAGTGGAGGGAGGGGAAGAGAGAGAATCTTCAAGCAGACTCCCTGCTGAGCGCGGAGCCTGACGATGGGCTCGATCCCAAGACCCCAAGATCATGACCTGAGCCAAAATCAAGAGCCAGATGCTCAACCAACTGAGCCACTCAGGCGACCCTCTTTCTTCCCTTTTACTGAACTGAATTATAATACTTTTCCATTCTATCATTTGTTCTACTATCTTGGAAGTAGTTATATACTCCAGTTCTAATTTCTGTTTTGATTTCTTCTTTGGCCCCTAAGCTATTTTAGAATTCTTTAATTTCCAACTCATGAAGTTTTTCTAGTGTTTTTAAATTTGGAGATTTTGGGGGGCGGGGGTGGGAGGGAGTTGCTGGAAATCAAAGGATGTGGTCTGTATACTGGCAATCCTTTGAAATTTGTTGAGACAGCTGGGTTGCCCAGGAGGAAAGAAGAATGCACAGAAACCTGAATATCACTGTGACAAAGAGTGAAACTGACCACGGCAGTCACCCTGCCTGTCCTGCCTGCCAGGTTCCTTCCCTCTTTGTCCCCAAAATGTCTCTAGCTGATGGCAACTGAGCACAAAACATGCCCACAAAATGTGATGACCTCACACCAGGCAAAAAGATTGGAATGAGATAAGAGTTTTCTCTCTTACTTACTTAAGTACCTATATAATATACCCTCCATTTTGTCTCTTTGCCTGCAAAACTTAAAGATATTTACAATGTGGCTCTTTACTGAAAAAGTTTGCCAACCCCTCCATTAGAAAACTGCTAGATTCAGATAATTAATTTAACCAATGTGGAAATCAAGATGCTCACCGACTTGCCCAAAGTGATAATGACAGGATAGTGCCAGAAACTCAACTGGCTAGGATTTAGCTTTCCTAACAACTCAAAACTTCTGAAAATCATAACTAAACTGTGATCACAGCTAAGAGAGCTAACATCTAATGAGCTGTATCAGACTCTTGCCTGAAAAAAAGTATGTGTTGAACGAATGGGGATGATCTGTAAAAAAGGAAGCATTCAAGAGAACAGACTTGGCAGTGTGCCTCCAGCAAGAGGACTAAAGGGCCTTGCCCATCAACTTGGAAAGCTGAGTAGGTGCTCACTGTGGAGGTGGAGTTGTTTAGCTGTTACTCAAGGTATTAAGATCATCCAATAATCTCCTTCCCACTCCCACTCCTGAACCTACTCTGATTCCATGCTTAATCTTCTCATTTCAGAGAAGAAGGAACATTCAAAGTTAGGAAGACCTATCTTCTTCCACTTACTACAATTCAGATTAGTCACTTCAACAAATTGAGACTCAATTTTCAAAACTAAAAATCAGAATAATAATAAACCAACCATGTAGTATGTTCTAAGTATTTATGAGATAACCAAAAATGAGCAGAAAGTCAAGGTACTATTTCAATGCCTGGCACAGAGGAATTGCTCAATAAATCATACCTATTAAGAAATCAGTATTTTAATTCTGAGTTTATTGAGCTGATCAGTAAACTTAAATATCCTATCTGCTTACTAATTTTTTCAGTATCTAGTCTGCTTAACAATATTTATCAATAAACTGGCATTCTGGCTTACACATTTGTCTCCTGAGATTTGACCAGTATAATTAATTCTAATCATATTCCTGAAATGCTGACCACTTCTAGGAAAATCTACAAAACCAAAAACCTATGAAAAACCTAAAAGCTAATGGCCAGTTCCTAAAGGGCCTGCCCAAAACAACAGCTCTAGAGTCCTGACTGTGCAGGCTACACCACAAGACCTTACCACTGCTGCCCCCTAAGCTGAGCTCTCACTTTTGTTTAATTTTCCAAACTGTGACATGAAAATTTTAAACTTGGGGCGCCTGGGTGGCTTAGTTGGTTAAGCAACTGCCTTCGGCCTAGGTCATGATCCCAGGGTCCTGGGATCGAGCCCCACATCGGGCTCCCTGCTCAGCGGGGAACTTGCTTCTCCCTCTCCCTCTGACTACAGCTCTGCCTACTTGTGCTCTCTCTCTCTCTGTGTGTCAAATAAATAAATAAAATCTTAAAAAAAAATTTTTTTTTAAACTTGTTTTTAGTACTTGCAGATAACATGAGTTCTAGATGTGACACTAGTGTGTTTGAAGTCCATAAACATAAACTGTATCTGAAGGGAAATCAACTCCTTTATTCAAATAATTATATAAATTATTATAAGTGATAAGAAAAGCTGAAAAAATGGCCCAAATTAATAAACTCTGGAAACTTAGTAATCAGGCATAGATTTTCTGTGGGGATAAAAATTGTTTGTCAACAAATTTCCATTTACCTCTTAGAGAGCCTTTGTTAAAGGGTGGACATGAGAAAAGAGCCAAAGTTTAAGGGATCTTCTACGATCATTATAAGAATGGGGCATCAGATAATGAAGTGAAATGAAAAACTGAAAGCTCCTTCAATATGCAGCACAGAATTAAGTGCTTCTTTATACCACCATCATTTTAAAAACTTTTACTGGATTCACTGACCTCACCCCTAGAAGCACTTGTGTTTAGTACCTGCCCAGCTTCTTATGCCACACTTCAGAAGAGATTCACCTCAGGCATCACAGGGCCTTCATATCAAGAAAGTAACATCTAGACTTTTACTAGAAACTAATCATGGATCTCTTCTCAAATTAAGCTAAAAATGAATAGTATTTGTTTTATGATGACCTACTATATATAACATTTAAAAAATTCATTAGACAACTATTTATTGTATACATAGTATGGATCAACCATCTTGACATATATGCTAGGTATCTTCTAGTCCATAAAATTACAAACGGTACACCCCTTCTTTCCTAGGGGTTGCCCCCAAATAATATAATGGTGTTCACAGATATCAAAATTGGTATGTATTACAATAAGGATGTAAAAAGAATATTTTTTAATCATTACCTTTAATTTTTGAAAGTTTAAGAACAGGTATTATTAGGTGAAAAGTAAAAAGACCTTGTTTTCTTGACTGATTTTGAATTAGATAGGGATTAAAATGAAAAGAGTCAAATAGGTAATTAAATCATTTCAATCCCATAAAATTCCTTCACATTTTCACTGGAAATGCAAAGAGGAAAATGAAATGATAGAAATGGGAATCCAGGTGATACAAAATCAAAGAGAATCCAAAGTAGCCTACAGCTGGCACAGATTACTGCTATTTTCTAAGTTAAGTTATTTCTGTTGTTAGTATTTTTACCACATCCCATGAAGATATAAGGAAAGTAAAACTGATTCAAGGCAAAAATGATTTCATAAGCTAGTAAATGCTTTTCTTAGTAACATTTTATATGCACATATAAGTTAATGAATGGTAAAAAAAATTGCAAGTTATTCAACATTTTTATAAAAAATAAGAGCTTCCATTTACCTAGTGTAGGAGTTAAAGTTCCATGAAACAAAAATGATTAAAATTAAGTTAGTTGTTAAAAATGTGTGAAATAAGGGCACCTGGGTGGCTCAGTCGTTAAGTGTCTGCCTTCGGCTCAGGTCATGATCTCGGGGTCCTAGGGTCAAGTCCCGCATCGGGCTCCCTGCTCAGCGGGAAGCCTGCTTCTCCCTCTCCCACTCCTCCTGCTCATGTTCCCTCTCTCACTGTCCTCTCTGTCAAATAAATAAATAAAATCTTTAAAAAAAAACAAGAACAAAAGTGTGAAATAGTGATGTGCCCATCAAATGAGGTCATCTGTAAAACACTTAGCACAGTGCCTGGAACATAGTATTTAGTAATATGAGGTATTATTTATATTATTACTACCTATTAGCATTATTTTTCAATTTCAAATTTAATGAGTTTTTCTAACAGCTCATTAATTTATTTAAAACTATATTATTTTATTTGAAAACATTGAATTTCCTATAGCTTTCTGAATAATATACCATGCTTGACTTGTTTAGAAACATGAAGTAAAACCTAAAACTATCTGCAGGCTAAAAATATCTGTATTAAAAATATAACAAATTAAAAATTATATGGCAGTTTGGACCCAGCTGTAGAGAAAATTAAGGAACATGAGAACAGTTCTGAAGAAATTAACCAAAATGCAGAGTACAGAGATACAAAGAGGGAAAACATGAAAGAGATGACTGAACATATTTCTAATCAAAGATCTAAAAAGAAAACAGAGATGGACAAAAGGGGGCACAAGCAGTATCTCAAGAGATAACAGATGGGAATTCATTTGAGGAGATGAAAAACACCAAAGCACAGAATTAAAGAGCTAAATAAATCCAGAGAAGGAGGAATCAAAAGAAATCCATACCTAGACACATCATAGTGAAAGTGTAGCCCACAAGAGGAGTTCTTAAAAGTAGCTAGAGAAGAAAACACATTACTTTCCAACAAGTGGCAGTTGGACCTACGGATTTCTTAAGAACAATGAAAGCCATAAAATAGTGAAAAGATAGCTTCAATGTACTGAAGAAAATCACTGTTAACTCAGAACTGTACACCCAGAAAAAAACAATCTTTTAACACTGAGGATGAATTAAATGTATTTCCAAACTAAGAACAATCAAAGGTTTGCTACCAAGAGATCCCTACTCAAGGAAATTACTAAAATGTACCGCCGGGTAAAGGGGAAGGCATCCCATTAAAAGGTGAAATGCAAGAAGGAATAAAGAATGAAGAGAGTAGAAAATACGATGGTAAATCTAAATGGATGTGCCTGCAGAAATGATAACAATAATGTATTATGGGTTTAAAAATAAGAGTAAAGTGCACAATACCAGTAATATATAAATTGGGAGTACAGAAAATGAAGTTAAAAATGTTCTAAGGTCCCATGGTATCTGAAAAAATACTAGTACTTACTAAATTTTGACTTTGATAAGTATGAATGTTCTAATTTTTAGAGTAACAACTAAGAGGACAGAAACAAGAGTATGTACTTCTAAATTAGTAGAGGAAAAACTGAATTATAAAAATAATCAATCCAAAAGAAAGAAACAAAAATAGAAAGTATAATAGATATAAACAAAATTATACTAGTAATTATATTAAAAGTAAACTAATTGCTGAAAATTAAAAACAAAGATTGCCTGAAAAAAAATAAATCCAACTATATACTGTTTAGAAGAGATACCTCGAAAACAGAAGAATATGGGAAAGTTAAAAGTCAAAGGACAGAACGAGATACGTCAAATACCAACTAAATGGTGTATCAATACAGATAAAACGGATTTTAAAAGAGATTTAAAGAAAGGTTCACTTAGGTGCCTGTGTGGCTCAGTTGGTTAAGCGACTGCCTTCGGCTCAGGTCATGATCCTGGAGTCCCAGGATCAAGTCCCGCAGCGGGCTCCCTGCTCAGCCGGGGGTCTGCTTCTCCTCTGACCCTCCCCCCGCTCATGCTCTCGCTCTCTCTCTTTCTCTCTCTCAAATAAATAAAATCTTAGCAACAAAAAAAGGTTCACTTAATAATGACAACATGCATCCCCAGTACTCCTCTCTCTTACAAGATGGGTTGCTTGAGATCTTTACTATGAAGGGATGAGACACAGCAAAGATCAACAGCAGGAATAGTAGGGGTCTTTGGAGGAAGAGTACACATCACTGAACATCAAGACAAACTTGTCATCCTTCCTATTTTGGAAGCAGGTAGGAATCATGATGAGAAATCAGGCCGAAATTTTAAGAAGGATATATAGAAAAGAATTAACACAGTTTCCTACGGCAAAATACGTTCATTAACTTCAATCTTTTCTGTTTTTCTGTAAGGGATTCATTTGCTAAAGTACGTTAGTAATAGTCATTTGAAACTCACATTACTCTTATTATTAAATGCAGGTTTCTTTAGTAGTTTCCTTTTAAAACAGAAGAAAACATTAATTACCTTTTTACTCTGCCAGTGGCACCTCCTTATATTTCTTATAACTTCTACTTTCCTGAGATTCAAATACTCTCATATATTTAATCCTTTAACTCAAATTGTATGCTAAATTATTCTTATATATTTTTTCATAAAGAAACACAAAAATCTGTCTTAAGTTAGAATTTCAAGAATATTTTTGGATAGCTTACTTTTATTACTTTTATCACATTAGCTTCAACAAAATTCTAAAGGCAGTTAAGTTGAACTAGATAGTCCCTTAAAGTCACTACCAGAATTCCATGGATAATCATGTAAATTGTGCGAAGGATACAGTATCACTTTAAGACAGAGCAGTCAAAAGGCATTTCCAAACTATTACTAAGATGGCTGCTCAATTTGGGAAGGGGGAGGAGGGTATGATTTAGGAAGAGCTAATACACAAAAAAATCTAAAACCAAAATGAAGTAATTAGGGTGTGATTTTCAAATTAAAAATTACTAATTTCAGAGATTTTTTTTTATTCCTTGATCTTACCATATGAACAAAAACATACAAATAGAGTTTTAGAGAATACGACATAAAGCAATGTACAAATGTACCAACAATTTAAAAGTACTCTGCGAGTTTATTAAAATATTGCTAGAATAAAACTGAAAAAAATCATGTACAAAGATTAACTTGTAGCATGAACATTTTGAATCTCAAACATATTAACTTATACCTAAATGAAAACTTGCAGAAGAAAATATATGAATCTTTCGGAAAATTATTTCTATACACGTGTTAAGTTCAAGAATATCTACCCTCCTCAGGACTGTTCTGGGAGTGTCTGTTAATCCACCTCTTAGAGCTAGATGTAGTCCTATACTTAGTCATTAAAATGGCGGAGGGAGCAGAGGAGGGGTGAAGGGAAGGGCTTTTTGCTAGTATCTCCACATCTAGAAGACCATTTTAGGTATAACCATAGGTCTGTATATGCGTTTTTATGAAGTACCTGTGTTTGTTGTGGACAAGGTTCATTACTTTGTAACATCTAAGCTTTTTGGATGTCCTGAGGTGACAATGTATGATGAAATGTACAGCTAGCGAATTATACAATTTATAAGTTTCTTTTTGTTATTGATAAGAAATGAGCATCCTGGACATGGAATTGTTAAGCTGTCTCTGAGAAATGTCAGGACTTATAAGGTTGGCAGCAGAGGGGCAGAAGGAAGTATAGAAGGAGAGATGTATGAGGATGTGTTCTTATTTACATTGTAATGATAACTGTTAATGTGTGTGCGTCTCTTTGGTTGTACTATAGGAATACATTAAGTGATTCAATGCAAACATACCTCCTTGCTAATATCTGGATAGTACAGATTGGATAATGAATTCTTTTAGAAGCATTACATGCTGTGTACTGTTACTTTATGTCTCCGTTTTAAATTGAACATTAAGGGAATGCAGTATTTTAATTGTAACTCTGCCAATATCTTTATCTAGAGGCCTGTTGCCATTTTTGTCTTTTAGGAAATTTTTGTTGCCAAGAAAGGCAGGATTACATTTTTTTTCTTTCAGATGGAGTTGTATTCTTGGTTATCAAAATACTCTTAGTTTGGGGACTTTGAAATGGTAAATATTCATGGTGTGTGAAAAAGCATGATACATAACTGTACAATCTTAATTACATTAAAATGCTTACTTTCCTTTTATGCACGTTAAATTTTAAAAAATAAAAATTTTACAACCTAAAAAAGAATACCTACCTTCCTCTCCATTAGCCAATTCATAAAAATTATCTAATTTTTATTTCTAATTGCATATTCATGAAACTTTTTAGAGCACTTCCTGAGCTGCTCTAAGTACTGTGCATCTACTGATATACCTCTTTGCCCAACTTAAAATGTTCATGATAACATAATGAAATCATATCTCCAGTCTAGCATTAATACCTAAATATTTTTATATGATCAGTGGAAATATGGCAGAAGTCTCTAGACGGTGAAGGTACTTGGGACCAGAGTCATTATATATACAGTATCCCGGTTCTGTGTGGGTACATGTGCATGCGTCAGGTAGAGGTGGGATGACAGTCGTTCTCATCTGCCGCAGCAACCAATCCTGTTGTTAGAGTCATTCCCATTGGTAAGGCCCCAAATGCAAGAAGTTATTCTGAGTAAGGCTCTGTTTCTAGCAAAGAAGAATAAACCGGAATATACTGCAGTCAATAAAACTAATGTCCTAAAAGGATTTAATCCTGATTGGGGATAAATTCCCTAAATAATGGTAAAATATACTTGAATATTCTGGAAAAAATGTTAGCACTAATTTACAGAAGGTTTCTCATGCAATTGAACTTTGAATTACCCTTGAATATTCTGTATAAACAAATACTAACAAAGAGCCTAGAAAGTAGGGTTAGAAAAAATATATAAAAAATAAAATTAAATTAAAATACAGGAGAACTTCTGGTCCAGACAAGATGGAATAGATTCATATTTACTGTTCTTCCCTGGACAACTATACACCCTGGAAATAACCTAAGAAGCCAAAGGAGGACTCTGAAAGGTGGAAAGAGGAAGGTAGACTACTTAGGGACCCAGGACTAGAGGAACAATATAAAAGCAGGGAGTCCTGTGATTCTCCACACAATAGCACAAAGTGATCCAGGCCTAGCATCCCCTAATTCCCAATCCAGAACAGAAAGCTCCCCAGGTAGGCTTATTCCTCCCTGGACTGAACACAAATCCTGCCCCCCACAAAGCTGGCACTTGTGAGTTCTATGTCTCAAAACACTACCCTTCATGAATAAAGTAGAAATAAAGACATTCTTAAATAAGGGAAAACTAAAGAATCTGTCGTTAGCAGACCTACCTTTAAAACATGATTAAAGGAATTTCTTCGAACAAAAAGTAAATGGTAGAAGGAGGAACCCTGAGTTCCAAGAAATAAGACAGAACAGTGGAAAGAGGAGAAATACAGATAAATCAAATAGACTATCTCCTCATGAATTTTCTAAATCACATCTGATTAAAAACTACACCACCACCTGACACTCAAGACAATATCAAAACCACAATGAGATACTACCTCACACCGGTCAGAATGGCTAAAATTAACAACTCAGGAAACGACAGATGTTGGCGAGGATGCAGAGACAGGGGAACCCTCCTACACTGTTGGTGGGAATGCAAACTGATGCAGCCACTCTGGAAAATAGTATGGAGGTTCCTCAAAAAGTTAAAAAATAGAGCCATCCTATGACCCAGCAATTGCACTACCAGGTATTTATCCAAAGGATACAAACATAGTGATTTGAAGGGGCACATGCACCCCTTATATGTTTATAGCAGCAATGTCCACAATAGCCAAAATATGGAAAGAGCCCAGATGTCCAACGACGGATGAATGGATAAAGAAGATATGGGGTGTGTGTGTGTGTGTGTACACATACATACAAATATACATATAAAAATATACATATACACACACACACACACACACACATATATATCTTGGAATATTACTCAGCTATCAAAAAGAATGAAACCTTGCCATTTGCAACAATGTGGATGGAACTAGAAAGTATTATGCTAAGTGAAATGAGTCAGTCAGAGAAGACAAATACCATATTTCACTCATATGTGGAATTTAAGAAACAAAACAGATGAACATAGGGGAAGGGAAGGAAAAATAAAATAAGATGAAAATTGAAAGGGAGGCAAACCATAAAAGATGCAGAACTCTAGGAAACAAACAGGGTTGCTGGAGGGGAGGTGAGTGGGGGGATGGGGTAATTGGGTGATGGGCATTAAAGAGGGCACTTGATGTATGAGCACTGGATGTTATATGCAACTGATGAATCACTAAATTCTACCTCTGAAACTAAAAGAAAAAAAAAAAAAAGGCCAGAAAAAAATAAGTGGATGAATCTTAAAAAAAAAGAAAAGAAAGAAAGTGGGAAAGCAAAGGGATCTGAATGGAAGTAAGATTACCATACTTCACAGGAAGTGGTAAAACACTGACATCACTTATAAAACAAATATCCAATTATTACCTAGCAATTGCACCACTGCGC
Organism: Neomonachus schauinslandi; assembly: GCF_002201575.2. Lineage (NCBI taxonomy): Eukaryota > Metazoa > Chordata > Mammalia > Carnivora > Phocidae > Neomonachus > Neomonachus schauinslandi. The sequence continues at coordinate 19,882,707 of NC_058414.1, read as the reverse complement.
ATTTATCCCAGCAAACTGCATGTTCACACAAAAACCTATACATGAATGCTCATATAGCTTTATTTATAACAGCCAAAAACAAAACTATATAAAAACAAAACAAAGAATGGGAGAGCCCAGATGTCCTTCAAGGAGTGAATGGTTAAACAAACTGTGATACATCCATATCATGGAACATAACCCAGCAATAAGAAAAAGAATGAACTATGACACATGCACCAATTTGGATGAATCTCAAAGGAGTTAATTATGCTGAGTGGAAAAAGCCAATCTCAAAACATTACATACTAATAATTCTGTTTATAAAAATTCTTTTTTTAAAGATTTTATATATTTATTTTACAGAGAGAGTACAAGCAGGGGGAGGAGCAGAGGGGGAGAGGGAGAAGCAGGCTTCCCGCTGAACAGGAGCCCCACGTGGGGCTTAACCCCACAACCCCAGGATCATGACCTGAGTCGAAGGCAGACGCTTAACTGACTGAGCCACCCAGGTGCCCCTAAAAAAATTTTGAACTGACAAAACTTTAGAGATGGAGACTGGTGGTTGTCAGGGATTGGCAAAGGGAGCAGGAAAGGGGTGTGTATGGTTATAAAAACATTGTGGTGAGGTCACTGGTCTGTATCTTGACTATAGTGGTAGATATACAAACCTACACATGGGATAAAATTTCACATAACCAAGTATGCACAGACATACACAAAAATAAATATATGTAAAAGTGGGAAATTTGAATAAGATCAGTGGATTGCATGAATGTCAAACTCCTGTTTGTGACACTGTAGTTTTATAAGATGTAACCTTTGGGGGGAAACTGAATAAAGGGCATACAGGAAGAGCCCCTATTATTTCTCACAATTGCATGTGAATCTACAATTACCTCCCCAAAAAAGCTTATTTAAAAAATAAACACACAAGATCCAATAAAATAAATACACAAGAAAAAAATTTCTAACGATGTATAGTGATAAATATTATCTAGACTTACTATGGTGATCATTTCACAGTATACGCAAATCTCGATTCCTTGTGTTATACACCTGAAACTAAGATAATGTTATATATCAATTATACCCCAATAAAAACATACATACATACACTGATAAAATACACAAAATACAGAGGGCTTTGAGAAAGACCTTATAAACTGCCAGAATAAATTTTTTCTCAAAATGTTTAAGTACCTATGAAGTTACAAATATCTACCTGTAGAAATAAAAACATTTTTTGACTCATATTTACAGGGATTTAAAGAAACTACTTGATAAAATATTGCTTAAAATGGGCAAATTAGAGGTGGTAATTATTTCAATACTGATAGGTTACTGTGGTGTGGCTATGTAGATTTTTAAAAGCATATAGATTACAGATTTTCTTACTAAAAGCCAGATGATTAGTTATGACTTATGGTTCAGCCGCAAAGCATTTGTAGCTGCTGGTTTCATGCTCTGAGCCCATAAAGGTCTCACAAAGTTGCTACAAACCTGTGACTTGTACAACTTATTTCCTCTAGAACATATGATTATAGCAAAACTATTATTATGTAAATCCCAGCCTGATTGTTCCACATTTTCCCAAAATTTACTTTTTATTTCTATTTCTTAAAACTGTGAAAGTTTTTTGTGTGGGGGCTATTTATGCTTCAATATAAAAATGACTACAAGATAAAATTCTGAGCTAGTCTATCAGGTCTGAAAACCTTGGAGATCAATGCCTCATTTTACGGATGAGAAAACAGACATCATAAAAGGATGAATGGCATTATCAGTCCCTGGTCAGTCACCCCAAACAAATATGCTGAGGCACTTTAGCAGATGTTGCAAAATTATTTAATCCAAAAGTCCCAGTGAAAGAGAATACATACAACATGTACACCATGTTAGAGGTTTACAAAAAAAAAATTGAGTTGTAATAATAAATTTTAAATTAAGCACTTAATCTTAAGAATGTTTAACACATTAAAAATGTTTAGCCAAAATAATGTCTCACTTTGGGTGCTGATGAATATTAGAAGGTGGTCTGCCAAACCTATTAACTACTGTGCTAAAGGCCCCAGTCAGTGTTTTTATCTTTTCTTCTAGTGTCCCTCAAAATTCCTGAGAATGACACATATGTAACCTGGCATTCCTTCCTTCAGGATCTAGCAGAGGATATGGACAAAACATGAGCGGGGGTGGGGAGGAGAGAGCTATGGGACTGGTTAATATTAGAGACCATGGGTAACAGTGGTATGAGGACTGGAATTTATTATTGAGTCCAAGCTCTATAGATCAGATACAGACACTGATAGATCTAGATCGCAAAATTATAGAGACACTGTGGTAGGCATTTTAATGCCTTCAGTCCTCACAAGAACCCCACCATGAATTAGGTACTATACATAAACCTTTTTTTTCAGATGAAGAGACAACCTCAAAGAGGTGAGTAAATGTTTAAGGTCACTGAGCTAACAGTTCTAAGAGCAGCACTGAATTTGAGTACCATCTAAATCCAAAGCCAATATTCCTTACACTACCCCAAAAGGGAGCTGCAGAATACTGGAAGAGATAACTTTGTTGGGACAGACTAAGGAAAGCTTTACGGAAGAAGTGAGTAAAATGACAACTCTGGATGCATTACATGCTGAAAGGGGGTTAGAAACCCAGCAGCAAAGACACTGCAGACAAAAAAAAGACCTTAATGAAACTGTAGCAAAAGGATAAAGAAATATCTCAACATAAGCAAAAGTCCTGCGCCAGGGATACAGGTAATAGCCTTGAGAATAATCAACAATCCTGTGAACAAAATTATCAGATGTGAGGGGTGTGATGTCACCAAAGTAAAATATTAAAGTGGAATTTACTAACCTAATGAAATGTTAACTTTTCGTAAATCAGACTGCACACTAGATATAAAATTACTGTTTTTAAGGTTTAATTTTTAAAAGACAATTTAAAGTGGGGAAAAGCATGATTTCTTAAAACCTGAAATTACATAACACTAAAAATGGTATTATAAAGCAAAATTTCTCACACATTTGTGGATTAAAGATCATTTACAAAAAAATTATTATAATAAATCATACAAAATATGTTAACAGTTGAAAACACTAAGTTAGGATAAACATTAAAATTTTAAAAAGCAAAGGCAATGAAAAGGTCTTTCCTGAAACACTGAAATCATTCCAAGAAGTATCATTTTAATTATTCAAGTAAGCTCAAATTTTTGTGGGGATATTATTATGCCCCCCCCTTTTTGGTTTCTATTACCTATTAAGGCATATTCTTTTGTCAATAATTTTCAGATTTTTAATTGTGTTCCACAGATGCTTTTCTTATCTATTGTGTCAAGCTCAAATTCAAATGAATGAAATTCAAATGAGTATGAAAGTAGCCTAGGGAGTGGGTTTTCTTTTTCCAAGTCAGGATTTAGATTTGGTGCTAGGAAATACAGAATAAAGTTTAAAAAAAAAAAAATGCTGTACTAGAAGAAATCAGGATTTAGCAGAGGAAATGGACAAAACTTGAGAAACAGCTGGGGGTGGGGAGGGAGAGAGCTATGGGAACTAGTTAATATTAGTGTTAAGTTTGAGTCATATGTTGCCATTGATGATCTTCCTCAAAGTAAAATTAATCCTTGGTTTAAAAATAAAACTCCTAAAAATCTGAAGCATCTTGCTATCAAAGAAAACAGTACTTCCCTAGCTTTCATGTACTACCAGCAATACTGACCATAAGTAATTTTATTTTACTGTAGCTTAAAATAATCAATCTGCCTAAGTCAAATGCCAAAGTATCTATTTTTCCCCTCTGACTAGTTCCTAGGTCATGAGGGAGGCATTCACAAAGAAAAATTACAAGTGAAAACCTCCTTATACTTGGATATTTTTAAATTTACATGTTAAATGAGGTTGTGCAATATTTACTTAATCTTTGCTCTGTGTACTATTATGTTCTTTGTTCTCATCCACGTAGGGGATGAGCTGATTATTTATGTCTTAACAAGAGGAGTTCATGTACCACAGTGAGGATTTTTTTTCTTAATCTGAGAGGCAGTCACTAACAAGCTTCAGCTGGAAGTGCTTGATGTTAAAACAGTGTGAACCTGCTCCTGGGCTAATAAACTATGTTCTTTCTGCCAACAAAAGGAAATCAATTTACAACTGTAATTAATTTTTAACATGCTCGTTATTTTTATACTTTCATAGGTTGGTATCTATGTCAATTGATTTGTGAAATACCCTGTCTTGTTTGTCCTGGAGGAGCTTTACAACCTGAAACATACTAAATTATTTAAATAAAAGAACGTAACACATGATATGTTAATGCATGAGGTTCATACAACCCAACAAGCACCACATTTGATCTGATTTCAGGTGACGTGATAGTTCATGAGCATGTGGCGGACATCAAGAGAGTTCAAGACAGTTTTACACACACAAGGTAGAGCTGATGAGTGCGGCAATGGAAGGGATAGGCAAATGCTGTCAAAGCTGCTCAACTTAAAATCATCACCTCTGGAAATTCACCTTTGGAATTTTTATTTCAAAAAAAAAAGGCGGGGAGTAGACTATTAGTCTTCACTTATGCTCAGATAAACAAAAACTGGCACGTATGTTTTTACACAGAGGACTAAAGAGAGCGCCTATAATCTCTGGAACTTATTAGCACACAAATGACTACAAATCATTCATATCTAGGAAGGCCATAATGCAAGCTTAGGAGAATGGGAGACCATTCAATGAGTGAATCTCATGTTGAAGGCACTGAGAGACACAAAAATGAAAAGACAAAGGTCTTTGCGACCTCAAAGAACTCAATATATCAGAGAAGACAAACACATAATAAAATGGTAATGACACAATACGAGAGGGATGCTAGTGATATGTATAAACTCAACTATCTGATTATAGAGAAGAGAATGAGTAATAGGGAGGGAGGCAAAATGTGGAGTCATTGAGAAATGGCATTTGGGAGTGCAGAGCGCGAAGCATAAAAGAGAGCTCAACAGTGGCTGGGAGACAGCACATGTAACAATACAAAAGAAAAACTGGTGTGTTTTCAGAGAGGAAACAGTTTATGGTGAATGGTGTAGAGGGTGAATAAAGAAAGTGGCAGAAAATGGGGCCAGTCTGTGAAGAACCTTACAGGAAATGCTGTGGAATGGAGAACTGATTTTACAGATAATGTAATTCATTTAAAAAAGTGTAAGCAGAAAAACAAGATCAAATTTATTTTTTAAGATTTATGCTGACGACTGTATGGAAGATAAATTCAGAAGTACATGGTGACAGGGAGACCAGTCAGGATGCTGGTGCACTCGTCTAAGAGATAATGAAGCTATGTATTTAAGGCAATGGCAGCACGGGTGGAAAAAGGGAGTTAAGTCCAAGAGACATTTGTACTTAGGAGGAAAAACAGACTGGACTTGGTGACCAACTACAGGGAAACAAAAGTGTTCAGAGATGATTTCTCCACTGAAATAAAAAAAACCTGTATTATCTTTGTTTTTCTAGCACCTAACAATCGTGCATGCCACAAAGTATGTGCTTTGTTAAAGGATGAAAAAATAAATGATTAGTTTTGAAATCTAGGTAAGGCTGAAAAACAGAAAAAAGGTTTAGGGAATAATTTTTGGTTTGGATGTGTCAGTGTGTGATGGATATGGCACGTTCAGGTATGATTGTTCAGTTGGCAATTTGGGTCCAGAACTAGAGAGGATAATGGCTAGAAATAAAGGATTCAAAAGACATCAGCAGGCACACAGCATCTGAAGTTAAGGGAGTAGATAAGACAGTTGTGGGTACACTTATTTCCCTTTCTGATTCCTAACAGGGCATGATTACTTTTGATTCTAAGAATTCAACTCTATCACATTTAGGGTGTCCAAGGTGAGGGAGCAATTAGGTTCTATAGATGACTTGGCACTGGGAACCCCAATTTCTCACTGTGAGAAACTGAAATATGTCTTTGTATGGGCAGGTGAGGTCAATGTCCTCCAAAGGACTCCAATTAGTTGCAAGCTGACAAGAAATCAAGACAATTTCTCATTGGAAATCCCCTTAAGCATCAACATTTCTTCTAATTTTTTTATAAAAGTATTTTAAAATATAGCACACCTTTCCATAACGTAGATTTTTCCAAATCATTTATCTCCCAAACTGTTCTTATTAAAACTCCTTTCCTCATTGAAACAAACTAGTCATAAAGCTCTAAGGTATGCATTTGCCTATATAGTCACTATATTAATAATACAGATTTTCTTAAATAGGCACATGCAAGCACATACCTCCATATGTTTTTTAGTGCTTTCAGCAAAAAAAAAAAAAAAAATCTGCCAAGTCAAATAAAATTTATTGGTGTTGAATACATTTCCCCCCAAAATGTGACCAAAGGGTATACATTTGAGATATTTATTAGAAGCACTATTAAGCTTTGAGAAAGGTGGCTATAAAATATTGCCTACAAAAATAAGGTACCAATGCATTATTTTACTCAGAAGTTGAAAGCATAATTTATGCAATTTTTTTTTCATCCCTTAGGCAGTATTTTACATGTCACCCTTAAGCATGGTTCCATTTTTCTACAGTTCAGTAAAAATGCCTATTGCTGGGCTAATATATTCACAAAGACAAAGTGGCTACACCGATGCAATTTAATATCACATTTAGGGAAAACAAGAGAAGAGCACAGTAGGGGTAAACACTGTTCTCTTACAAATGACAACAAGAAATTCAACCTTTACCCCTGGGCAATAGAGTAAAATATACTGTGCTTTTTTTCATCCTTGGTAATAATTAATATTAGTATTCCTTACCACCAAAGTAACTTTACTCTTTTCAAATATGAAATATCCCCAAATAGTTTTTTAAAAATCTCTGGAAATAGGCACCTACTACAGAGTGTCTGACGGCAGAACAGAAATACACCCACATCAGGGTCCTATAGGAGTGGATTTGAGAATCTAATTTACTGCACCAGTGGAGACCGAGCACCACGGCAGTCGGGTCCTTCACTGCTCGAGAAGGGTCTGCCTCTGTCAAACAGCACCCCTGCCGACCTCGTCATCAGTGAAGTAGGCATTAAGTAAGCCTCCTTTACCATGTTTGCAAGGAAATGTCCCACGGTCTCAGTTATGGTTAAGAAAAAAAAATAGTAGGATTATTAGAAAATGTTAGCATTCAAGATATTTTCTGTGATTTATATAATTTACCTTAATAGCATCAAGTATTTAAGTTGGATATTACAGAGAATATTGGAATGCTGGCACAAGCCAAATGAAGCACAGAGAAATCACAGAAAAATAGCTTTTCACATTTTCTGATACTCTAGTATGCAGAGAATTTGTTTTCAGGAAAACTGTTGTTTGCCAACCTTAATATAAAGAAAATAATTAGTATGCGCAGAATTTGTTTTCAGGAAAACTGTTGTTTGTCAACCTTAATATAAAGAAAATAATCATACTTAAAGTCACTTCATATGAATATATTATAGCTAGATTTTAGGATGTTACCCTTTATGTTTACAAGGTTCACATTCTCACCTAATCAAAACATGTATGGGATAATATTTCATCAACTATGATTTCTGATTTTATGTGACTAGCATTTGATAAATGTTACTACTTTCTCTGTAAAAATATAAATCAAATAACCATATTATACAATAAACTAATTTTTAAGGTAAAGAGGTTTATAAGTCTATAAAATCAGCTTATTTGATTAAAAATTTACAAAAATAGTTTGAAATATTGTATATAAAGGACTGACATAATAGGGTAACTTTTATTTTTTTATTATTTTTTTAAATATTTTATTTGATAGAGAGAGCGAGCACAAGCAGGGGGAGTGGCAGGCAGAGAGAGAGAAGCAGACTCCCTGCTGAGCAGGGAGCCCAATGTGGGGCTTGATCCCAGAACCCCAGAATCATAACCTGAGCCAAAGGTAGACGCTTAACCAACTGAGCCACCCAGGCACCCCTAGGGTAACTTTTAATCATAAAGTATTTGAAATACACCCATGTAACTTTTTAAGTCCCACTTAGTTTATAATAAGCCAAATAAAACACACTGCTTCTTTGTCCATAACTTAACAAGTTTCAAGTCTTAACTGAGATTGTTTGATACCAATAGACACAACTAACAGAATCTAATTTAGTTACAACTAAATTTAATTGGGTATTAGCAAAATTTAGTTATGACACAGGTATTAAACAATCATGCTCCACAACACTAAGTTCAAGGCATGTCAGAAGGAAAGATTCAACAAACAAGTTTGTTCATTTTACTTGGAAGAAGACATTCAAATACCTATATTGTCAAATAACAGGGACTACTGAAGTGAAAAATTCTATTTTTATCTAGTCACCTTAAATATTTAAGTATTAGTTTTCCCTTTAAGTATTAAGTATCAGTTCCTTCATTCAGTCCTCCCAGTAAATACACACATAGGCCATTAACCCTAGTACAAGCTAGAAGAGGACAGATGCCCCAAGACCAAATGAAGGACCATGGAAGCCACAGACTGACTCGGAAGTCCTGAGGGCAGAAGCAGCATTCTCTTCACATTCGTATTCTCTTTATCTAACACAGTGCCTGCAACATAGCAGGCCTCAATAAGGATCTGTTAAATGAAATCTTAAGCAGAGAAAGAAAAACTTAATCCCAACCAAGGAAAGAGGGTAAACACTAACTTTGAAGTATGAATTAAGTAGATTAATTAGATTGAAATTTTTATTTTTAAATGTTTTCAAGTTAAATAATATTAACAAAATCCCTTCTATACTGTAAAAAAAAAAACAAAAACAAAAAACAAAATTATATAAATTTACCTAACAGCTACCTATATTTGAAGAAAATGCCAAAAATCTGTTTTTGGTTGAATAAAAGGTTAGCGGCCCTAACAAGTGTAGCAAAAACATCTTCCAGCTATGGTAAATTAGAGATGAAGCATCTACTTCAAAAAGCTCTCACAGATAAAATAACTAAATTATCATCGGCATTCTGACAGATGATGATTTGGAAAATATCACAATTATTAGTTTAAATATATCCTGTATAGCTTATAAAACCAACAACTAAATGAGCAGAAAGCTTAAGGTTATCTAAATGCTACTACCATTAATACAACCTTTTAATACATTAAAAGGTCAAGTTGATTCATGACCAAAAAATTAAACTGATGTAATATAGTCCAAATATATTCCATTATGTATATGGTATCATGATGTGAGTTCAAAAGCAGAGAAAGTAGAAATGGAAATGTGTATTTTTGAAAAAAATATATCTGTACATTATACTTTGCTCAAAAAAAATTCTTTATACTCTTAAAAATGAAAACCAATTTGTAAGAATATTTTAATTTTTCCTTATTAAATTATGCACATCTAAATAGAAAGCCATTCAGAAATTAGATATTAATTACTGAAAAAATTCAACTTGTCTACATGGTACATAGAACTATTTCTTAAAGGAACAATGTATGCTCCTTTTCTTATCTTTCAGCTACTTCTTGATACTGATTTAGAGTGCATTTTTATAATACAGGATATAACAATTATATTATTTTAAAACTTCTGAAGTGTACAATTACAGTAAACTATCTTCAAAACTAATTCTTCAACAAAATGCTAACTAATCAAATAGGATCAATGTTAATATGTAATATATGTGTAATTAAATCTCCTTAATTTTTTAAAGATAATCTTCCTTTTAAAAGTCACTTTAGAAACCACTACCAGTAATTTTAGAAATAAACTCTTCAGCAAGTTTATCCTCTGAGAAAAGAGAAGACGATATGACTTAATATATTAAAATAAGTAATATACATGACTACAACATTAAAGAACTGTTCCTACTATCTTCACCTAAATACAAGACTATGGAGGAAGTGGACAAAGATGAGTAAGAGAAGATACAGAAACATCAAAAGGATGAAATAAATCATGCAAAAATTTCCAAACAAATTATCATTTTTCTTCAAGGAAAAAAATAAAAAAATAAAAAAGCATAACCTGGTTTTAATATACTTCTGGAAAAAAAGGACAATTCAACAGTACTTCTTTTAAAGATGATAAATGGTCTTCAATAACATATCTGATCAAATTAAAATTTGAAAGTAATACCTCTAAACTTTACTACTTCCTGCATGTAAATGGTATAGTGGACCCATTCTAGCCACGCTAACAGGCAAAAAGAATGAAAACACCAGAATTAATGCTTTGCCATTCACAAAGTCTGTATACATATATAAGAGCTACATTTGTTTTATGTGACTGACAATTTTTAAAATGATCCATGATCTTGACTACAAGATTATATTAAATTGGGTAAGGCTAAACTTACCTTAAAAGTCTCAGAAAAATTTAAAAACCATATTTCAATTTGATAAATCTGAGCATTAATCTAACATAAAACGTTAAATGTGCTAATATTCTTTTACCTATTTATGAGACTAAAAAATTAACAGAATTTTACCTAAAATTTAATAGATAATAAATTCAGAAGAATACCAACTACAATACAATACTGTTACTAATACTATTATGAATTTGATTATTATTCTCAACTGGAATTTTAACAACTTTAAAGATTCCTTCAGCTACTATTTTTAATACTTTTTTACCGAATAGATTTAAATAGATTTGAATAAAATGCAATGGAAATAAAATTGCACTTCAAGAAAATTGTGAACATATATACCACATTTGATCAATGTGTTTTATGTAAAAAAAATAATAATTATGTAACTGGTAATTCAAACTAAAGGAACAGCAAATTACCATGAAATAAATCCTTAAAACAGTTGCATATGGAATAAATGATTAGAAAAATAATACATTATCATCTCATATAGACACATTAACAGCCAATGGAAAACACTCTACTTCCAGGTGGAAAATACTCATGCAACACAATTCTTTACCAATCTTATTTACATTTTCATGACCGTGTACACGTGTGTGCATACACACACATATATATCATTAAACATCTTCAGGCAATTGTATTTTTGTTCAAATAAACCAAAGCGTTCATTTAACAAACAGCTTTCTCTAAACATGAAAGACTATTAAGGAGTAACGCGGCTTCCTCAGTTCATCTTAAAGCTAGAATGCAGCAATATCGCCATCTAGTGTTCATATCAAATAAGCACTGCCAACACAAATGTCGGCATCCTTCTTTTGCTTAAAAAAATTTAAGTGAACTGAAGGAAATGTCATTCCTATGGGCAAGAGTAAAGTTTGATGGCTGAATGAAACCATATAAATAGAAAAGGTCACTGGGAATCAATGGGAAAGGAAAATAAACTTGTGGAAGAAACAGCCTTTTTCTGAATGATTTCTGCCACATTTTGTTCTGAAACACAGTATATATGCTACTTGATTTTCCTGGATACTTTATTGACCAAGCAAAAGTAGAGGTCAACTCCTTAGGGTTAGTTGCAACTATCCCTCTGTATACTCTCACCCTTTGTATCCCAGATGGGAATCACTGAGATCAAGTCTTAAATGATCTGTCATCAAATGAACACAAATTCACTTAAAGCCATGTTTTAAATATATAAAATTAATCATTTTGATTACTGCTAATGAGAAGAAATTAACAAAAACTTCATTTAGGTTGTTAAGATTGAAGAGAACTTCATTTCATTTAAAAAATAAAGATACATTTAGGCCAAGCTGTTTCTTAATTACATACATTACAGCATAAAGACTCAGGGTAGCTAGTAAATCTCCAAATCAGCAACCTCTTGTTGGTTTTGACCGTCTATCCCTATAAATGTAGACGTGCTGCTGGGAAAATCTGCATCCAAGTCTGGATGCTGCCAGTGATTTGCTGTGTGGCCTTGGGCAGATCTTTTGAGGCACTGAGCTTCAGTTCCCTCTCCTTTTCTAAAGATTAACCTAGTACGCGGCAAACTTTGTAAGATGCCAAACGCTCTAGCAACGTAAGGTACGATGTGGAAGGCATCAACAGCAAGGCAGGATGTGCGGTGATGGCAGGACTACTCGTCCTGGACCACAGCGACAACGACTGCTGTCACTACTACGATACAAGCCCATCCACTCTCAATGAAACTGAGGCGACAGTTCACAAATGTGTCTTGCTTTTTCCCAGTCCCATCCCTTCGCTCCTATCACCTTCCCTTCTTAAATCTCTAACTCTATCCACTGGAAGTAAGAGGTCAGCTTTATCTATTACTTTTCCTTTTTATTTACCCAATTTCTCATTTTTTTTTTGTACAGTAAACAGGTATCACTTACATAAACTAGAAATACTTAAACAAAACTCCTACTCATTCTCTACAGCCCAGCTCCATTTTTCACCTTTTCTGTGAAGCTGTTTTTCTCTCACCCTGCCCAACCCAGAAGCACTCTCTCTCTGCTCTAAAATTCTCAGCAGCACTACCCAGCATCCATTTACAGACTTATACCATTATTTTTATACATGTTTTATTCCCCCAGAATAAATTACAAGCTTTCCAAAAGAAGAAACATTTATCATCCTTCCCTCTCTCTCCTGTGCACAAAGGTAGCTTTTGAGCACTTGAGAAGTACAATCACATGTGATGCAAATGCCTTCCTTAACTGTCTACCTCACTTCTCTAGGCTTTGATTCTCAAAGATTTACTCATTGCGTCATACTGGGAATACCATTTAACCTTTCTAAAGCTCAATTCCTTTTAACAAAAATAATAATACCTGCTTTCTGTTTCATAGTTATTGCGATAGCAAAAAACAAAACAAAAAAATGATCTACTATATGTAGAAAGCTATTAACAAAATGTAAAGTCTGATTAAAAATTAATTTCAGGGGGTGCCTGGGTGGTTCAGTCAGCTTAAGCGTCTGCCTTAAGCCCAGGGTCCTGGGATCGAGTCCCACATCAGGCTCCTTGCTCAGTGGGGAGCCTGCTTCTCCCTCTGACCCTTCCCCCTCTTGTGCTCTCTCACTCTCTCAAATAAATATCTTTAATAAAAAAGTCACTATGACTTTTTAAAAATATGGAAAAAAATCCTTATAACACAGATTAAAACTGAATTAGATTTTTAAAGTTACCAGCATTAGGGCTGCCAATCTACCTACCTAAGCGAGTTATTTACAGAGCCTAATAACCAACTAGACTACCTTTCTTCAAGAACACAATAAATGTAGATATAATTTTCTATAAATGCTGACTTACGTAAAAATTATCTAACTTCAACGTTGAGAACGTTGAGAACATATCTGTTTTTGGTTCTCAAAGTCTTCTTTAAATGAATAAATAAAAGTTAGCATCATTAGGGGCGCCTGGCTGGCTCAGTCGGCTAAACATCTGCCTTCAGCTCAGGTCATGATCCGGGGATCCTGGGATCAAGCCCCAGGATGAGCTGCTTCTCCCTCTCTCTGCCCACCCTGCTCCCCAACTCGTGCTCTCTACCTCTCTCAAATAAATAAAATCTTAAAACAAAAAGTTACCGGGGCGCCTGGGTGGCTCAGTCGGTTAAGCGACTGCCTTCGGCTCAGGTCATGATCCCAGAGTCCTGGGATCGAGTCCCACATCAGGCTCCCAGCTCAGCGGGCAGCCTGCTTCTCCCTCTGACCCTCTCCCCTCTCATGCTGTTTCTCTCTCTCAAATAAATAAATAAATAAAATCTTAAAAAAAAAAAAAAAAGTTACCACCATACATTAGATTACAAGTCAAACATCCATTCAGGGACTAAATTTATTTGCAGCGAATTTAAACATAAATGTTAGTATTTATATATTTCTCAACCTAAAAGCATATATAGAGAACAAAATGCTCACTGCAAAATCTGAAGTGCTTTTTAATAATACTAGTCACATCATTTGTTTTATCTTCTAGCCATTCATACCATGTGCTAAGAACTGTTTTTCTGGACCATTTAAGAAATCTATTGTGACTATATATTTTTTTTTTATTCTTATGTTAATCCCCATACATTACATCATTAGTTTTAGATGAAGTGTTCCATGATTCATTGTTTGTGCATAACACCCAGTGCTCCATGCAGAACGTGCCCTCCTCAATACCCACCACCAGGCTAACCCATCCTCCCACCCCCCTCCCCTCTAGAACCCTGTTTTTCAGAGTCCATCGTCTCTCATGGTTCGTCTACCCCTCCGATTTCCCCCGCTTCATTCTTCCCCTCCCGCTACCTTCTTCTTCTTTTTTTTTTCTTAACATATATTGCATTATTTGTTTCAGAGGTACAGATCTGAGATTCAACAGTCTTGCACAATTCACAGCGCTTACCAGAGCACATACCCTCCCCAGTGTCTATCACCCAGTCACCCCATCCTTCCCACCCCACCCCCCACTCCAGCAACCCTCAGTTTGTTTCCTGAGATTAAGAATTCCTCATATCAGTGAGATCATATGATACATGTCTTTCTCTGTTTGACTTATTTATTGTGACTATATTTTTAATAGATTTTTCTTAAAATGTCAACAAAAAAATGCTTAATGACTTTTTTTTAAGAAGTCATATTTCATATTTTTATGCTACTGCTGCCATCTAGTGAAAACTTTGAGAACTTAATCATTCTGGAAATTTTTTAGTATCATACTGTTGACATATATATGAGGAATAAGGATATTATAGATTACGTTCTTATAAATACTTTTTTTTTTTTTTAAAGATTTTATTTTAATTTGAGACAGAGAGACAGAGTACAAGCAGAGGAGCGGCAGGCAGAGGGAGAAGCAGGCTTCCTGCGGAGCAGGGAGCCCAACGCGGGGCTCCATCCCAGGACCCTGGGATCATGACCTGAGCCAAAGGCAGACGCTTAATGACTGAGCCACCCAGGCGTCCCTTACAAATACATTTTTAAAAATTTTGTGTTCATTAGATTATATTTCTACATAATAATTCATCAATTTAATCATGAAGCCACTTATTTGATCAGCAAGATAATTATAAGCATTTAATTTAAAAATTCCTTTATTGAAAAAAGAAAACATCTGGAAACATCAAGTTGGTTGTCATCAAGTTATAACTGTAAACAGAAGCAAATTCAGGGATACCCTCAAAGTTTCTATATTTGGAGTTTTCAAGTACTTACCAAGAACACTGCTCACTGCTTAGTTAAAGCAGTAACACATGCTGACTAAAAATCCACATGGCTAGAACTATACCAACTATACTACCTGGAGAATTCCATAAAGACAGAGAGGACAGATAAAAACCTATTAAGCAAGCTTACCTGGGAAAAGATGTTTGCTGTTGGAGCAACTCTACTGTCCACAATACTATATAATATTGCTAATAATCTGTCCAGTGGAAATGGTTTTGGTCCGAGAAGATGATTGCTTGTCTGTAACAAAAAGAACATGGATTTTCTTCTTATAGCAGAACTCACTTTCTGTCCACAAATTCCCAGTAACAATATACGTGTACCTCAAAGATCCTAACAATTCTAACTTTTAGTCTCTACGTTAAAACCTTAGCTGATATAATGACTTATCTTTCAACATTTTCAAGATTTTCTGACTTAGCATAAACAGGTATTAAATAAACAGCTCACAAGTTATCTATTTCTAGTCCTGAACATCACACCAATTTTGTTGTTATAACCAGATGGTAAGTGAGTTAAGCCAGGTCATTTGTCATAATAGTCCATAACCAAAACCAGGGTCCAGGTCCTAACTCCTTGACTAGAACCTACTCCTTATTTCTCACTAGTCATTCCTTTTTGTGCCATCACCAGGAAAATACACTTGTTCAACATTAATAGTTCTAAAAAGATCAGTTATAGTAAATACTAGCTTAGAAAACGAATAAAAGACTTGATAATTTGTGAATAAGCTGTCAGCCTGAAACAAAACGTAAAATTTAAAAATGGAAAGATCATAAAATGTACGTATTTGTGTACAAAACCATAAGGTACAATTTCTTGTCATCAGAAAACTGAAGTGCTCAAGGTCCACTCTAAGATAATTTTAGTAGCACTGTTAGAAGGGTTAAGTACTCTGTATTAGTGATGCCAAATAAATGGAAATCTGTATTTACATGCATTAGAAAAACTATTTCTTTAAAGAATGACTGTAAATAAAAATACCTAAATACCTACGCAGAATTACAAAATGAAGTATATGTTTACCTCAGCTATTTGTATCTAAAAAATAGTTTAGAAATCATTTTCCAGGTCTTAAATTTTACATCCTTTCTCATTAAATACTTCAAACATTTAGAAAAGTACAGAGACTGATATAATAATGTGCTCAGCACCCAATTTTATCAAGCCCTAACAGTATGTGTTATATACAAAGAAAGAAAACAGTAGATCAGTTACAGATAAACTGAAGCTCCCTTACACCTCTCTCACATCCCATTTTCTCCCTAAATGGAACCACTCTCCAGAATTTGGTGTTTTTACCACTTCCATGACGATTTTTATACTGCTACTACAGATGTATTCATAAACAATATACAGCACTGTCTGCAAGATCTAATCTCATATAAATGATATTATTTTGGACGTATCACTCTACCAAGTTCCTTTTTTCCTTCAATATGTTTTTTGAGGTTTATCCATATGGATACATGCACTTCTAAGTCCCATTTTTAAGCAACCCTACAGAACTCCATTTTATGACAAATCACTATCTACTTCTAAAAATTCATCACTATAACTCATCACAAATAACCCTGTGATGGACCATCCTGTACATTTCCCCTTGCGCACATGTGTGAGTTTCTCTAAGTGGGACTGAGAAACTAAAGCAGAAAGCAGAGGGCAGACACAATGCTGTATGATCACCAACACTTCTGTCTGGGGCCCAGGGAAGACTACATTTCTCAGTATCTCCTGCCCTTAGATGACTGGGGGGGTGAATGTGATATCACCTACTTCCAAGCCTGGCCTTTCAAACCTTTAATCTTCTTGCAATCCTTTAATCTTCTTACCCTTTGGTGGCCACTTTAGAAATCACCATGTTTTACTTGGCATCACTACAAATAGGGCCACCCAACCCATACTCCACTGTGTCATAAGGAACATATAAATCTTTGTTATGTTAATCCACTAAGGGTTTGGGGGTTTGTTTTTTGCTACAGCATAGCCCAGCCTATCGTGACCATACAAAGTACAATCACATATTAACTTTATTATCACCAACCTACAGAATATACAGGCTCTTATTCTTCTACATTCTCACCAATAAAATCAACAGACTTTTTTTTTTTTTAGTTTTGCCAATCCAAGAATATGAAATAACTTTAATAATTTTAGTTGTTGTTTAAAGTTTCAATTCTCAAAAAAAATAAAAATAAAGATTAATTTCTGTCATTAGTGAATGAGGCTGATAATCATGTCAGGTTTGTTAGACATTCAGGTTCCTTTTTATATCATTTACCCACTTATCAACTGGATTTTTGCCTTTCTCTTACTGGTTTATGTAAGTCTTAAAAAAAATTCTAGATACTAATCATTTGTCGCTTGTGTGAGTTTAAGAATAGTGGTTAACATCGGGGCTCCTGGGTGGCATAGTCAGTTTAGCATCTGACTTGTGGTTTTGGTTCAGGTCATGATGTGAGGGTCATGAGATCCAGTCCCATGTTGGCTCCGCGCTCAGAGCAAAGTCTGCTTGAGATTGTCTCTCTCCCTCTCCCTCTACCACAGAAGTACTGTGAATTCTGCCCCCACATCAGTGTTAAGCCCTAGTTTCTAGTTGAAATTCTCAGGGAAGACTTTTGTCCTCCCTTCACAAAGAGTCAGAGTTTGGCAGGGAAATCTCCTTACCAAATCCGTTTGCTTGGAAAGGAAAAATTTTCACTTTTTAGATTTTCTGGTTAGAAACACATATCCAATTTAAAGTTAAAGTGTTCTAGTGGCACGTGAGACATACGATACTTCCCTTCCTCACTGAACTGGTTTTGTGTGCTATACGTGCAAACTGGCTCCCCTCCTAGAGGGGAAGGCAAAGTCTGAGAAATGCCTACTAAATCCACTATAGAACTCATTACAGAGAATGAAGGCCTGTAAAAATAGATCAAAAAAGGAAATCAAACTTTTGAAGAGTTAAATGGCATCAAATTTGGTGTCAAGTTACACGAAGAAAAACAGAAACAGAAACTTAGAGTTATGAATATTTATACTAGAAAAACTAAAACTAGAAACAATTCAGAGAAGAGGGGAATGAGACTATGGGCGAGGACAGGGGGAAAACAGTCGCTTTTCTACATAAACTGATGGGCAAATAATCTGGTATCACACACAGGCATTAGTTGAATTAAAAAATAAAATCTTAAAAAATCAGTGTCAGCTGAGGACAGAGAAAAAGAATTATACAATTGAAGATATACAGTATTTTCAAAACAACTGTTACAATAATTATTCATGTGGTTTGCTTTTTAATGTGTAATGGCTTGATTAGATTGAGAGCCTCATGAAGGCAGAGACAATGGCTATTCTGTTCTCTGCTCTAGAGTGCCTAGCATAAAATAAGCATTCAATCAAGATTTCAGGAAGAGGGAAGAAAAATATAAACTAGGGACGCAGGGAGCTTTCAGTTAAGCTCAGATTTTACAGTGACATGAACCAAAGACAAAAGAGGCTACTATAAAGGTCAAATCAATAAGAATCCCATCAAGAGAACTACAGTTCCTTTACAACTAGAGATATTTTCATGAGGTCTTTGCTCATATGGTTCTGTCAAGACTGTCCTTCTTGGGGACTTGTGATAATCCACTCATTCCACAGGGGTGGTCTCAAGTGCCAGGAAGTCACAGTCCTCACTGACCTTCATACAGCACTCATATATCTCCCACCTCAAAATCCTTAAACGGGTTTTCTCTGTCTAAAGAACAGGCCTAAAATTCTTAGCCTTATGTTCATTCTTCAATTTTCTTTATTCTACCTATTCATTTGTAAACACCCGCAAATACCACCAAGTGCTGAGAGACAGAGGTGAATAGATGGGCTTCCTTCCCTTAAGGAACTGGTGAGTGATAAAATTCCTCCATTACCTGGCCTCACATGACTTTTCTCTGAAACTCACTTGACACTTCAGCCAATTACATTTCTTTACTTTTTTTTTTTGCCCTACATTTTCTCACCTCTGCTCTTGGCCCTAATCATTACCTCAAGTGAAATAGCCCTTCTCCCATCTTAGCACATCCAGTTCCCATCATTCTTTTTTTTTTTTTAATTTGAGAGAGACAGCAGAGTGAGCAAGAGAGAACAAGGCGGGGGGGGGGGGGGGGCGGGGAAGAGGGGAAGAAGCAGACTTTCTGCTGAGCAGGGAGCCTGACATGGGGCTTGATCTTAGGACCCTGAGATCGTGACCTGAGCCAAAGGCAGACACTTAACCAACTGAGCCATCCAGGCGCCCAGTCCCCATCATTCTTGAGTACCCATTCATATGCAAGCCACACAGATCCTTCTCTGACCACCCAGCTGTAAGTACTCCCTCCTAACAATCCTTTATTACCCAAAGCAACCACACACATAAGAAAGAAGGTTCAAAATCAACGATCTGCCAGCGGTGGAAAGCCTAATCACAGACGTCTCAGGGAAGAGGCCATACAAGAAAAAAATTTTCCATTCCAAGCAAATGGATCTGGTAAGGAAATTTCCCTGCCAAACTCTGACTCTGTGAAGGGAGGACAAAAGTCTTCCCTGAGAATTTCAACTAGAAACTGGGGCTTACTTAAAGCTGATGTGGGGGCAGAATTCACAGTACCTCTCTGGTCTGAAAACCCCCACGGCTAAGAACCAAATTTCAAATGATCACAGGTTACTGGTGTTCTTAAGTGCCTGCACAGAAGTAAATGTAAAACCTTTCTAAAGGAACACACCTCAGGCCTCAAAAATTCCAAGATGAAGTTCAGCCAACAATTAAAAATAATAAAATGTTCAGGAGCAAGGCATTATGCACATGAACCAGCAAAAACAGAAAATGGAGAATTCGTAGATCGACAAGGACTTCTAATACTAGAATATACAAGAGAATATAAAATATTTCTATGTTAAAGAAAAATGGGACTAAGAAAAATATAAAAGTAATCAAACTTGAAATAAACCAATGAAACATCTAAAAATTACAATGACATTACTGGAATTATAAAATGATTTAACCAGAAGAGACAAAGCCAGAGAGAAAGTTAGAACACAGAACTGAAGAGATCACCCAGAATACAGCACACAGAGACCAAAGGTAATAAAGAACGAGAACGACTTAAGAGACGAAGAGGACAGAATGGGAAGGTCTGACATATCTAATCAGTGTCTCAGGAAGACATGTTAGAAGCTAATATTTGAAAAGTTAATTCATCAAACTGAATAAAGGCATCATTATTCAAATTCAGGAAACAAAACGAATCCCAATTAAAAAATTCAATCCCAGATCCACCATAGTGAAACAGTAAAAACACTAAAGGAAAACGAGAAGAGAACTTATAAGCAGCTAGAGAAAAACACAGATATCAACAAAGGAATAACAGACTAACAGCGAATTTTTTAGTAGCAACAATAAAGCCAGAGACAGCAAAACAATGTCTTCAAAGTCGTGAGAAAATACTATCATTTTAGAAGGGCATACTGAGAAAAACTGCTTTTAAGAATAGGACTGAGAAACAAGACTCACAGCTTCTGTGGTGCAAAGTTTACAGGTAGAACTTCTCTTATCATTTACCGAGAGAGGCTTCAGTGGTTTTGATGTACAAAGCAGAACGTGTCTGAGCAGTCCACACGCTCCTTCCCCCAATTTCAACATGGCCCCACACCCTGCCTTCAAACGTGCTCAGGGCCTCTGATTTCTAAGCTGTTCCAGATTCCTCAGGTCAAATCTGCTTGCTTTTGGGCTTAGGTGCCTGCCTTCTCGGCCTATTTAGTAATCTGCACATCTACCTACAAAGCAGTTCCAAGTTGTGTGGGTCTCTCATCCACTTAGTCCCTATGTGTTCACCTTTCTTGTTTCTTCAGGGTCATTTTTGTGTGAGCTTCAAAGGGGAAAAAAGGAAAACCAGCTGTGTTTAGTTAAAAATTCCAGGGTAATCTTTTTCATCGATGAATTCACTAAAAGAACTTGTCAACTCACTTTTATCTCTAATACCAGCTCACTTGAATGTGTCTTCGCCACCACATTCAACATAACAAAATACAACATTATAATGGTACCTTACCATAACTTCTTACATCCAAATGACTAATAAAAGCATGCATTTATCCACTTTCTACAGTACCTTGAATTCATGAGTTTTTCCCAAGAAAGAAATTAAAAGGTAAATACCTTTTCATGTTTCTTTAGAAAGTTAGTTTTCTTGATTTTCCCATGATGCTGCAATTAAGGAAAGTAACTGTTAAGATGGAAAAAAAAGGTAATACTCCACAAAAACAGAAAACCAAATTTAAAACAACGGCATATATAACACTAATTTACATATCTTAGGCTTTCTTATTTTATTTACTACCACCTAAAATATCAACATATTTTAGGCTGCTTTGACTTAGATTTCAATCATATACAAGATTACTTCTGTATGTAAAGAAAAAGGTGTTAAAACAAAATGGCGATACTTCCTAAGAGATGAAATTATTGTACTGACTTAGTACAGCATATTTGTTTTGTCTGTTGTTTTTTTTTTAAAGATTTTGTTTATTCACCTGTCAGAGAGGGAAAGAGGGAGAGAGACAGAGAGAGAGCACACAAGCAGGGTGAGCGGCAGGCAGAGGGAGAAGCAGGCTCCCCGCTGAGCAAGAAGCCCGATGCGGAACTCGATCCCAGGACCCTGGGATCATGACCTGAGCCGAGGGCAGATGCTCAACCAACTGAGCCACCCAGGCATCTCCAGCTTATTTGTTTCTATAAAAACAAAACTTCCAAAGATAAATGGGTTTTTATTCATCCCTTAAGGCAGGCTGTCAATTCGCGTAAGAAACACTGACTGACACCATTTGGTTGAGCACTTGGAATTTAATAGTGGAGAAAAAACAGATGTGGTCCTTGTCTTCATGAAACAAAGAGACTAGTGGGAGAGATAAGCAAAACAACAAATAAAAAATTACAAATATATTCAATAATGAATCAAATTGCATTTTTTTTCCCAAAAGAAAACAATTCCACAATGGGATTTCTCCAACTAACGTACATGCAGAAGAGGCTTCCGAATGTTCTAGATAACGCTGTATGGAGTGCATGGCACTACTGTAGGAGCTCTAGAACAATAAAGGAGTTACCACACTTAAAATTATTCCCATCTCTCACACTTCACAGAAAACCTTATTTATGTATTTTTTAAATCTAGAACTATTACCTAAAGTATACCTGAACTCTCCTGTGAAGCTATCTACTTTCCCCAATCAGGTTGTGACCTTAATTTAAAGTTTTTGAAGACTAAGTCCTAAATATACATTTAGCAATCTCTTATTCTAATCTCTGCCCCTGAGAAACTT
The DNA here is from genome assembly GCF_002201575.2 of Neomonachus schauinslandi. Lineage (NCBI taxonomy): Eukaryota > Metazoa > Chordata > Mammalia > Carnivora > Phocidae > Neomonachus > Neomonachus schauinslandi. The sequence continues at coordinate 19,860,335 of NC_058414.1, read as the reverse complement.
ACAGGTGTTGAGAAATTTCAAAACATTCCTGGAATCTTCAAAAACAAAGTAAGAAGAAATAATTATTACCTTAAGGAAGAACCTCTTGTCAGTTCTTGCTGGATTGTATGAAGCGAGGTATGCAGCAATTAGAATAAACTTAGAGTAATATGGAAGCTCCACATGAGTATATGCTGAGAGACCTACATAACAAAAATCTTTTATGAAGGCATTTGACAGGCTACCATTAGATTTTAAGTATCTCTTATCTTTTCTCACTTATCTTTTGACTTCCATATGGTGTTCTGTGGTAAAAATGACCTACTCCGTAAGTTTAAATTATAATAATGGGCAGTGCCAGTGAACATTACTATTAATCATCTGCTTGCTCTTTCTATGATTTTCGCTTAGCTCCTCCTATTCTGAAGTCTAAATCCTACCCTTCCTGCCCTTCAAAGCCACACTTTCCATTAAACTTCCCTGCTGCTCTCCTATCATACAAAAATAGAAAATCTATCCCTACTATGAATTCCTACTTTGTGGATTTCACTTATGCCCCTGTAACTTTATACGTTGTATTAACAGTTGTACATAAATTATATTTCTTACCAAGCTATAATATTTGCTGAAGGAAACACATCTGGGTTTTTGTTTTTGTATCCCTACGGTACCCCACACATAGGAAATAACTAAATGCATGGATAAATAAAACAAAGGAGCCGGTCAAATAGCATCGATTTTTACAGGAAAGAAAGGAATCTGATATTTACTGAATATCTAGCACAGACACTGTGCTAGGTGCCGCCTTATTACTGAGGCATCTCCAAATCTTTGCAGTAACTTAAAGTTAGACATTCTTTTCATTTTAGCTGAGGACACTAAGTTGGGCTCAGGGTCATACAGTTAGGGAATAGTGCAGACCAATCACTGTAGATTTTCTAATGCCAGCATCTATTTCTTGCCATTGGAACACCACAACTGAAAATCACTTGTACAGCATCTAGGGCATTTAGAAACCAAAACAGACAAAAGAGAATTGCAACACCACTTAATTTTACACCATTTCCTCTAACCACTAGCCAGTGATCTACTTTTTAAAATAAGAATATTTTAGATACTTGCTCAATTTTTTTAAGTAAAGTTGTTCTATTGGGATAAATCCAAAGTAATAGTTTCTTCAAATAAAACAAAAGCACAGTTTTTTTAAACATAACCAACAGAAACGCATCCCCCAAACTGAGTTAACATTAAACTCAAGAAATACATATATACTGAGATAAAATTGTCATACAACTGAACAAAAGCATTTAAAGAAATTAAACTGCTTGATTTTTACATGACATCGTCCAACATTTAGAAAATAGAAAACTGGTATTCGAATTATTTCCCCTCATAAATTGGAGCTTCACTTAAGAGAAAATCATTAATTAAAATATCATAGTAGTTTGTAAATTATTTTTCGTAACACTATTTACTGACTGATGCTAACTTTAGTATTAACTTCAGTATCTCGATTATTAGTAATCAAAGAAAATGTCTCTCGTAACTGTTTCGATACTTCCTTTGATACCTTTAAGTTGTGCTGGATCTGTGTCATCTTTCTGTAGCTTTTCCCACTGTGAACTGAAAGAAAATAGAACAGCAATAATGGTTTGAAAATATATGAAATCAATATACTGTACTTAGAGTCCTAGAAAAAGTAATTTTTTGGTTTAAGAAAATAGCCAATTTCCTTATAAGACAATATAAATGCAATGTACATGTTTGTGCCTCAACGAAATCATTTAGTATTAGAATATAAACTTACATATCAATATCCAGATGTTAACTTTTATCTCTTTTCCTGATAATTTTAAAGCTATCAAAAAGTACCAATAAATAAATAACATCACCTATTCTTCAGTAAAACTCCCAATGCTCCAGTTAGCATATTAGATGCAACTGATATACACCATTTCTAACTCCTTAACAATCTCTTTTTTTAAGTTTTATTTACTTATTTGAGAGAGAGCACAAGCGGAGGAGAGGGGCAGAGGGAGAGAAGCAGGCTCCCCGCTAAGCAGGGCACCCGATGTGGGGCTTGATCCCAGGACCCTGGGATCATGACCGGAGCCAAAGGCAGATGCTCAACCGACTGAGCCACCCAGGCTCCCCTGCATAACAATTTCTTTAAATAAGTGCCATTACATCAGAAAATTGAGGCCCATAGGTTAAGTTGCCCAAGGACACCCGGCCAGTCAGTAACAGAGCTAAGACCTGAATCCTTATAGAATGCCTGCAAAGTTCATGGCATTTCCACTGTCCCCTCTGATTTTACTTGCAATTAAAACTATTAAACACCCCAAATATTATTAAGAATATGAAGTCATGATATGACAAATCAAATTCATTAGGAAACACATTATAGTGTAGGAAAAAGACTACCCTGAGAGACAGAAATTTTAGCTATATGACCTTGAATAAATCAATAACCTTCTCACCAAAAAATAAGGCAGTTAGATGCAATGATCTTTAAGAACCCTCTCAAACTCTTTAACTCAGCTCTTAAAATACTAATTTAAAAATAAATGCCAGACCAGAACTAAATATCCCAAATCAAACTGTATGTATTTTTTCAAATCTGCAAGCATAGCTGAAAATTATGGAAATATAGACACACCTCATTTTATCATGCTTCACTTCACTGTGCTTTGCAGATAGTGCGTTTTTTACAGATTGAAGGTTTGTGGCAACCCTGGATCAAGCAAGTCTATCAGTGCCATTTTTCTTACAGCAATTGCTCACTTCATCTCTTTTTGTCACATTTTGGTAAATTCCCATATTAATTTCAAATTTTTTCATTTTTATTATTTCTTATGGTGATCTGTGACCAGTGATCTTTGGTATTACTATTCTAATTGTTTTGGGGGTCACAAACTGCACCCACAGAAGATGGCAAACATAACTGCTCCACTGCCTGGCTAGTCCCCCATCTCTCCCTCTCCTTGAGCCCTCCTAGTCCCTGAGACACAACAATATTGCCAATTAATGGCACAACACAACACAACTGCTTTTTAAGGGCCTTAAGATTTTTGGAATGGTCATTGAGCATTGGCTTCAACTTAAAAGTCACCAGCTACATTAGCCCCTTACATGAGAGTCAGCTCTGTAGCTATGAAAGTCCCATTTCATGGGGTTTAAAGAAAGAAGCCGTCTCTCTAACATAAAAGTGCAGGGTGAAGCAGAAGGTGCTGACGTAGAAGCTGCAGCAAGTTACTTCAGGCACAACACAACAATCAGGCCAATTAATAACCCTACAATGGCCTCTGAGTGTTCAAGTGAAAGGAAGAGTTACATGTCTCTCACTTTAAATCACCAGCTAGAAATGATTAAGCTTAGTGAGGAAGTCCTTTGAAAAGCTGAAATAGACCAAAAGCTAGGCCGCCTCTTGCACCAACCAGTTAGCCAAGTTTAAGTTCAAAGAAAAAGTTCTTAAAGGAAACTGAAAGTGCTACTCCAGTGCACACACAGAAAATAAGAAAGCAAAACAGCCTTATTGCTGATATAGAGAACATTTCATGGATATGGACATGATATGGACAGAAGATCAAACCAGCCACAGCACTTCCTTAAGCCAAAACCTAATCCAGAGCAAGGCCCTAACTCTCTTCAATTCTATGAAGGTTGAGAGGGGTGAAGAAGCTATAGAAAAAAGGTTTGAAGCTAGCATTTTCATGGGGTTTAAAGGAAGAAGCCGTCTTCTCTAACAAAAGTGCAGGGTGAAACAGAAGGTGCTGACGTAGAAGCTGCAGCAAATTATTTCAGAAGATCTACCCAAGATCATGAATGAAGGTGGCTACACTACACAACAGGTTTTCAGTGTAGGTGAAACAACGTTCTATTGGAAGAAGATCCCATCTGGGACTTTCATAGCTACAGAGCTCTCTTGTAAGGGGCTAATGTAGCTGGTGACTTTAAGTTGAAGCCAATGCTCAAGGACCATTCCAAAAATCTTAAGGCCCTTAAAAATGATGCTAAATCTACACTGGAGAGGGTATGTGCTATGGTGAGCGCTGTGAATTGTGCAAGACTGTTGAATCTCAGATCTGTACCTCTGAAACAAATAATGCAATATATGTTAAGAAAAAAAAAAAAGAAGAAGATAGCAGGAGGGGAAGAATGAAGGGGGGGAAATCAAAGGGGTAGACGAACCATGAGAGACGATGGACTCTGAAAAACAAACTGAGGGTTCTAGAGGGCAGGGGGTTGGGGGAATGGCTTAGCCTGGTGATGGGTATTAAAGAGGGCACGTACTGCATGGAGCACTGGGTATTATGCACAAACAATGAATCATGGAACACTACATCTAAAACTAATGATGTAATGTATGGGGATTAACATAACAATAAACGAATTTTTAAAAAATGATGCTAAATCTACTCTGCCTCTGCTCTATCAACGGAACAACAAAGCCTGGATGACAGCACGTGTACAACATGGTTTACTGAACATTTCAAGCCCACTGTTGAGACCTACTGCTCAGAAAAGATTCCTTTCAACATATGACTGCTTACTGACAATGGACCTGGTCACCACCCAAGAGCTCTGATGATGAGATGGACAATGAGATTAATGTTGTTCTCACACCTGCTAACACAGAGTTCCGTTCTGCAGCCTCCTGATTAAGGAGTCATTTCAACTTTATAGTCTTACTATTGAAGAAATACCTTTCTCAAGGCTAAGGCTGCCATAGATAGTAATTCCTCCAATGGATCAGGGCAAAGTCAATTGAAAACCTTCTGGGAAGGATTCACCAGTCTAGACGTCATTAAGAAAATTCATGTTTCATGGGAAGAAGTCAAAATATCAACATTAACAGGAGTCTGAAAGAAGCTGATTCCAACCCTCATGGGTGACTTTGAGGGGTTCGAGACTTCGCTGGAAGAAATAACTGCAGAAGGGGTGGAAGAGCAAGAGAACTAGAATTAGAAGTGGAGCCTGAAGATGTAACTGAATTGCTGCAATCTCATGACAGAACTTGAATAGATAAGGAACGGCTTCTGATGAACAATGGAAGTGATTTCCTGAAATGGAATCTGGTTAAGATGCTAATGAAGATTTTTGAAATGACAACAAAGGATTTAGAATATTACATAAATTTAGTTGATAAGGTGGCAAGAGGATTTAAAAGTACTGACTCCAATTTTGAAAGTTCTACTGTGGGTAAAATGCTATCAAACAGCATTGCAAGCTACAAAGAAATCGTTCATGAAAAGAAGAGTCGGGGCGCCTGGGTGGCTTGGTCGGTTAAGCGTCTGCCTTTGGCTCAGGTCATGATCCCAGGATCCTGGGATCGAGCCCCACATCAGGCTCCCTGCTCGGCGGGAAGCCTGCTTCTCCCTCTCCCACTCCCCCTGCTTGTGTTCCCTCTCTCACTGTGTCTCTGTCAAATAAATAAATAAAATCTTAAAAAAAAAAAAAAAAAGAAAAGAAGAGTCAACAGATGCAGCAAATTTCACTGTTGTCTTAAGAAACTGCCACAGCCACCCTAACCCTCAGCAACCACCACCCTGATCAGTGAACAGGCATCAACATCAAGGCAAGAGCCTCCACCAGCAAAAAAAAAATTACAACTCACTGAAAGCTCAGATGATGGTTAGCATTTTTTAGCAATAATATATTTTTTATTAAGGTGTATGTACACTGTGGGGTTTTTTTTAAGATAATCTATTACACTCTTAATAGATGAGAGTATAGTGTAAACTAACTTATATATGCACTGGGAAGACAAAAAATTCATTTGACTCACTTTATTGCATTTGTTTTTTAATTGCAGTAGTCTGGAACAGAACCTGCAATATCTCCAAGGTATGCCTGTACAGCAATACGGGAAATTCTGACAGACTACTAGTAACCTATGTGGAGAGCAGACCTAGTACAACGAACTGACTCTCAAAACAGATCACTTCCTCCACCTTATAGCTCAATATTGCTTCAGAGATTATAAGGCATTTTCACATTCATTTCTTATAAATGCAAATAAAAATAAATTTTTATCATTTACATTGTTACAACCCAGACTTTGAGACAGTTCAAATTGATAAAGAGTTTCTTACATAGCAATTACCCATTTAATGTTATTTGAACTTGCAAAGGACAACCAGGGGATAAAATGACCATTTTTAATGAGATGAGAGGAGACTAAACATTTATGTCTCTTATGAACCCAGCTCTTAAGATATTCCATTTAATACTCATGAACTTATAAGACAGATAGCATCATATCTTTTCTTTCTTCTTTTTTTTATAAATGACAAAAGAGAAAGTCAGAAAAGTTAACCAACACAAAGCTTCTAAGTGATAGAACCAGTTTCAACTGAGACCTAACTAAAAAGTCTATCCATGTTCTAAATAAATGTTTATGAACTATCAATTTCCAGAGGTGACTCAAAGTCAGAGAAGTTGTATTAATTGAGGTCTAATAGGCTAAAATTTTAAGATGAACCAGGGAGCAAGGCTGGTCTTTTTTATAATTGGTCCAAATGGTTTATAAAAGCTGTACAAGCAACATATATTCCTAACAACAGCTTGCTGAGTCAGAATCTAGCCGTCTATGACTTTATTCTTTTTCTTTATTCTGTTTATCCCAATTATTTAATCTCAACTTGGAACTATAAAATAAGTGATTTTTTTTTTAATTTAGCAAATCTTATTCTACACGGGTGAAGGGTCAGGGATGGTGGGAAAAAAATAGGTAAGTCACACCTTGAAGCAATTTGAATGCTTTCAAATGGATCAGTAGATCTCACCAAACTTAGAATGCTATTTTCCTACTACCCTACTGGAAAGTCTCACTGGTCCTTTACCCCACATTACAAGAAAAAAGGGGACTTAAGGGCATTCTATGATTTGACTACAAAGGTAACCAAGTGGAACAAAAATGCAAAGTATCCTAACTGCCAAAAAATTTTTTTCAAAAAGACAAAGAAAATAACCACATAAGGAAATTAAACAAATTAACATGACAAAATTAATAAAGCCTATACAATTCATACCAATAAATACAAATAAATGTCATCCACCCATTAAAAGAAAGAGGTTTTCAAAATGTTTCAATAAGGCAAGAGGTCAGATTAGCAGTGCTTATTTCTGTGCTCTACACCTTTCTGTGAAAGAAACATATTATAGACTATACATATATGTGACTGAGTTAATAAGAATCTTGAGATGGGGAGATTATTCTGGAGTATCTGGGTAGGCCCAATGAAATCACAAGGATTCTTTTAAGAGGAAGACAGGTCAGAGAGAAGAGAAAATGATACATTACTGGCTCTGAAGACAGACCAAGGAACACAACAGGTCAAGGAACGCCAGGTAGCCTCTAAATAATGTGACAAGGAAAAGGAACAGATTCTCCCCAAACGCCTCCAGAAGGAACACAGCCCTGTGCACTCATATTAGACTTCTGACATCAAGAAGTATAAGATAATACACATTGTTCTAAGATACTAATTTGTGGTAATTTTTACAGATTAATAGACTAGGGCAGTCTCAGAATTGACCATTCTGGGTCAAATGAAAAGATGAACCCTATAGTATGTGGAACCAGGGGCGCCTGGGTGGCTCAGTTGGTTAAGCGTCTGCCTTTGGCTCAGGTCATGATCCCAGGGTCCTGGGATCAAGCTCCACGTCGGGCTCCCTGCTCCGTGGGGAGTCTGCTTCTCCCTCTCCCTCTCCCCCTCCTCCCCCCTGCTTGTGCTCTCTTTCTCTCTCACTCCTTGTCTCTCTCAAATAAACAAAATCTTCTGAAAAAAAAAAAAAAAAAACGTGGAACCAGGTCTTTTTTTCCTTCTGGAAAATCTTGGATTACAGTTTTAGATCTTAATTCAAATCCAGTGTTTTCTTTCTTTAGGAAATCCAATTATACATACATTGAATCTTCTTTGCCTGTCACATTTGTTACATTCTATTTGATTATTTTTACCTCTTTATTTAGTTTTGTCCTTTTGGTTGTTTTCATTCCTCTCAATACCCTTTATTATATTCTCAGTTGAATCTACTCTCCTTTGGATATCTTAAAATTTCATTTTCATCTGAGGAAACTACTTTTGCTTGAATTCCATTCCTGAGTTTGGTCAATTTTGTTTCACATCCTCCTATATTTTTTTTGTCTATTCTGAGTTGCTGAATTTCTGACTTAAGGTATTTTTTCATATTAGAAAATGCTTGTTTAAAATTTAAACTAGGTTGGTATGTGGTGTTATATCTTCCTCTGCTTTATTTGGGTGGGAAGGCAAAAATTCTCATCAGCTAAAAAATTTTTTTTTAAGATTTTATTTATTTGCGAGAGAGAGAATGAGAGACAGAGAGCATGAGAGGGAAGAGGGTCAGAGGAAGGAGCAGACTCCCTGCTGAGCAGGGAGCCCGATGTGGGACTCGATCCTGGGACTCCAGGATCATGACCTGAGCCAAAGGCAGTCGCTTAACCAACTGAGCCACCCAGGCACCCCGCTAAAATTTTTTTAATCACATTTTCTGTTTCTTCTTATAATACCTTTTTATGGATTTTCTATTTATTTTCTCTTCATTTTGAAATGCTCAGTGTTTGCCTGGATCAGCAAACAGATGATACTATGAATGCAGGGGTGAGGGTTTGGGATGGCTTAGTAGATTTCTTGGTTCTAAAATGCCTTCTTCTGGGGCACCTGGGTGGCTCAGTCGTTCAGCGTCTGCCTTCGGCTCAGGTCCTGATCCCAGGGTCCTGGGATGGAGCCCCACATCGGGCTCCCTGCTCAGCGGGAAGCTTGCTTCTCCCTCTCCCACTCCCCTCCCCCCCCCACTGCTTGTGCTTCCTCTCTCGCTGTCCCTCTCTCTGTCAAATAAACTCTTCTTAAAAAAAATAAATGAATAAAAATAAAATGCCTTCTCCTGTAAAAATGAAGTGCAGTTTCTTTAAAACATAGTGCCATTTTGAGGGGGAGGGATGGCTTATCTTTTGATTTTGTCATTCTTTTTTTGTTTGATTGGGGGTGGGGGGCACCACGGGTATCTTAATTTCTACCCCTTGCTTCTTTCTTGACTACCTACCCACCCTTCAGGGGATACCCAGCCCTTCCAAATCACCTGTCTTCCCTCGAAAACAATCCTTTCCCAAGACTGCCATGATAATTCTTGCCATACATACTCTTAAAACACTTCCTTTTGATTCTTTAGTAGCCAGTGCTCTAACCCTCCAGGTCCCACTTGTCCTCAATGTTCTCCCACTCAGGGCCGGATTCTCATCCAGAGGCGATTTCATCCGTCTTTCACCACTACTGGTGAGCCCACCCCCTACTCCCTCTGTCCTCTCCTTGCAGTCACTGTTTAACGTCTTACTTCAGCATGAGCTCCAGAGCGGACTCCGCTGACTTAGGTCGTTTCACTAATTACACATAAACTGAAGTTTGTAGTCAACTCCATAGCCTCCCAGTTATACTGCAGACAGGGGTTAGGAGTGATTTCATCTCCTCTCCTTATTGATCTTGTGGAGAAAACTGGATTTACATGGCCATGACTATCCTATGAGAAACTCTAAGTACTTTCATTATTATGTAAAAATCATTTTAACAAGCATCCAAATTTTTCTACCTTTAAAAGAGTAGATCACAAGCTTTTCTATTCTGTGACTTCCAAAAATCCTCATCAAATGACTTTTATTATTGAAAAGAGGAATAGCAGTATCTTTGTAATGCTATTTATTTAGAAACTATTAAATTTCTCCCTGAATTATAGTCTAATCAACTAATTAAATGAAAAGCAAAGTTAGTAAAGAAAAGTAGTTACAGATTAAGGTATTTATGAGAGAAAAATGATAACACAACTGACCAGAAAGTGAGAAAAGCAGAGAGTGTTGCTGTTGTTTTTAAATTTCCTGTATTGCTTCGTAACTGAGGCTTCACCTATCACCTACCTGTAAGGCACCGTATTATTCACAAGTCGTTTTCACACACATTCTTTAAATCTTGGAAAGACTGTGAGAGGAGGAAGCTGAGGCCCAGCGGTTTTTAGGTGACTTGCTAAGACCACAAGGCAGAAAATGGCTGAAATGGAATCAAAACCCTGTTCTTCCCACTAAACGCCACCATGTCTCCTTAGCAGTTTCACTACTATGAAATTCTAGTAACAGACAAATGCAGACTTATGACTTGATTTACACATTGCTTTAACAATCAAATTTTCATTATACCTATTCAAATATCTAAACACAAATATAAAAAACAAAGCTAAAGCTGATTTTCCTGTAGCTTTCCAGACTTAAAAAAATTAGCAACTGTAAAATATATGCCTTGCTTCAAACTGTGTAACATACTGGTTAAATTGGCTGTCCTTCCCAAAATAAGAAACGATTCAAAACTTGTGGGTTTTTTCCTAATGTGAAGAAGGTAAAGGAAAACATTTACATTTTAGTAGACAAAATATCCAAATTAAAGATAGAAATATTACACACACTAAACAGAAAATTACCTTGATATTTCCCTGAGATAAACAGTCTGCATGGCTCTCTTCAAATGAGGTTCAATATTTCTCCAGAGTTTGCGAGTATCACGTTCATTTGCTACCCCAAAAGGGAGAAAATTTCAAAAATTCAGGTCTTACAGAAACTGTTTCAAAACAAATATTAATAAGTAAAATTACACAGTTACCTTCTCCTTTAACCACAGGTTCACAATATTTAGGAAAATTAAGTACTGCCTGTAAATAAAGGGAAAAAAAGAGAGAAAGCACTTATTCACCACAAATAGGAATTATTTTCCAAGTACAATTTTTATTAGAGTGTAGGCAATTTTATTTCAATATAATTACTCAAGTAAAATATTATTATAGCTTATTACAATAATAAAATCACAAATATAAAAAATGATAGTAAAACAACATGCAAAATACTCCTGAATTGGCTAAGTCCTGTCTAATGTATTAGCTTCTAGATATAAAGTAATATAGCAAAGCATAATTTGTAATTTTAGTTTATAATTCTGTCACAAAGGACCATAAAACACACAATACCACTAGAATTATCTGTTACTTTCCAAGTTTTGAACATTCTCACAAACCAAACATCATCTCATTCAGTACAATTCAAAATTATGAGATTGGCAGCACCACCTGAGACTACTATAAATTCAAGTTCTTGGCACCATGCCAGGCATACACAATCAGAACCTCCAGAATGAGATCCAGGAATCCATGTTTTAACAATCTCTCCAAGAATGCTATGTATTCCAAAGTCTGAGAAGCACTAACTAATCATAATTACTTAATAGTTTTCCATGAATCAACACTGGAATTTCACCGAGAGGTAGGTTCAAGCAAACTGATAAAAATATGTAGCTGCCATTTATTAATATTAACTTGATCACAAGTATTTCATACTGAAATGATTCCATAATGAAGCCTGGAGAAAGACAGATGTAAATGTTAACTATCCAACCTCAAATCCAGAAGATAAGAGAGAGCTAAGAACTAATCCTTGGAAGTTTTTCCTATTTTACTCCATAAAAAGCAACTGTTTAGGGCAGAAAAATCTTCCAAACTCTCTTTATATTAAGTGTAGACAGGCCAACTTTCTTAGTTTCAGGTTTTCAGATCTAAACACTGCTTAATAACAGTAATGTCACAATGTCAGCAGTAACTGGTAAACAACTTGGCTGTTTTTTTTTTTCTTGGCCAAAACATTAAAATACATGTTTAATCATTTACAAATAGCAGTAAAAAGGTAATGAAGATAATTTTAGGAGACTATTTTCCCATTTTACTTTAGTAAATTAGTATTTTCCCCATGCCATTCCACAAGAACTTGCTGAGTATATAAAACTATACGATTATGAGTACCCTTAACTGTCCAAATACAATCTCTGTATTTAAGTAAATCTGTAAATCCTAGCCCTTACTAACAAGGGGAATTTGACAAAATAATCTGTCCAACTACAAAATACTTTTCACAACTTTGGCTATTAACATTCAAATGTGCTCTCTAATACTATGCCCATTTCTCCTATATTAATCCTCAAATATAAGCAAATCTTACTTCCCTATATTAAGGATTATTTATAGCGAAATCTAACTTTAGGCCCACTGATATTTTAAACCGTCCTCCCAATGACCCAGAGACTGGAAATAAAAAGACTGCTAATAAAATCACAAAAATAATTCCAAAGCCCAAGCAGAAATAATTTTTAGATAATTTTCTGATATAATAAATTTCTACTCCCACTGAACATTCCCCCCATTTAACTCCCCATTATTCCTTAACTTTTAAATATATATTTTACTCTTAGCTGGTCCCATTCATGAAAAGGGGTGGAAGGGGCAAGACAGAGGCATAATTGGGGCGCCTGGGTGGCTCAGTTGGTTAAGCGACTGCCTTCGGCTCAGGTCATGATCCTGGAGTCCCGGGATCGAGTCCCACATCGGGCTCCCTGCTCAGCGGGGGGTCTGCTTCTCCCTCTGACCCTCTTCCCTCTCGTGCTCTCTGTCTCTCATTCTCTCTCTCAAATAAATAAAATCTTTGGGAAAAAAAAAAGACAGAGGCATAATTTTATTAAGAAATGACCATGTGCTCAGCAAATATTCATGCTCGTAACAGGAGAAGCATAATTATGGCCACCTGTTACCTCACTTATTCTTGACAACTGCACTTTTATTATGCCCATTTGTCGGCCAAGAAAGCAAAATATAATTTGCCTACAGGCACAGAGATTCCAGTACCTGAATTCATGATCATGATTTGTGAGATGTCCTGGGAATTTATTTCTAAACCAATAAGGCCACAATGTTAGCAAAGCCTGATCCAGGTGAAACAGAGAGACTACTTCCCTTATACTGCAAAGAAAAACTTGCATTGCTTTAAGAGGCAAAACAATCCATTATGAATAATGACTAGGCTGCCACAAGATAGAGATAGGCAATTTAGGAAACTTCCAACTCTTCCTCAGCAAGATTTTCAGAAAAACTTCATTATTCTATTTGAAATTATTTGTTAGAAAATCATCTAAAAGGGGCACCCGGCGGCTCGGTCAGAAGAGTGTGCCCCTCAATCTCAGAGTCGTGAGTTTGAGCCCCATGTTGGGTGTAGAGATTACTTGAATAAAAACTTAAAAAATATGATACATGTATACTGTAGTAAGCAAAACTCTAAGGTAGCCCCCCAAGACTGCCAGCCCCTGATATACATGCACACCTTCTCTCAGTTATTCAATCAAACAGTAATTTAGGTACTGCTGTAAAAGAATTTTGTAGATGTAATTAAAGTCCCAAAGATAGTACTATTTATGGGAGAATTAAAATAGAGATAATCAGATGAGTCTGACCTAATCAACAAGCCCTTCAAAAGCAGAAAGTGTTCTCTGGCCAGTCACAGAAGTCAGAGACTAGGAGTATGAGGATTCAACAAACCCTTGCTGGCTGGTGGATGGATAGGTATGTGGCAAAGAACACAGGTGCTCTCTAGGAGGCCTGAGACTTGGCTGACAGCCAGCCAGACAGCTTCTGACCTCATTCTTACAGCCAAGAAAACCTGCATTCTGTCAAGTCTGAATAAGCGTGGAAGCTATTTTCCCTAGAACCTCAAGATTAGAATACAATTTAGCCAAAACTTTAAATTTACCTGATATCCTGAGCAGAAGCCAGCAACATTGCCTCGATTTCTGACCTACAGAACTGCGAGCTAATAAACGTGTGCTGTTTTAAGCCACTAAATTTGTGGTAATTTGTTATGCAGCAATAGAAAGCTAATACACATGTTCAAGTACAAATATAAAAACATATTCCAATATTCCAAGGCCATGCAGAAATAATTTCTGAACTCTTTTGCCTTTTTAAGAATACCTACATTTCATCTCTGAAATATTAGAGAAATAAAAATCAGAACTGAAAACGTTTGCATTAACATTAATTTAATCAAGCAATGGGGGCCTTATTACATGCATTAACTCATTTAATCCTCTGATTATGTCTAGATGTAGACATTACTATCATCCCCATCTTACAGAGAAGTTAAAGTATCTTTCCAATCTCTGACTTCCCCTTCTTTGATCAGCCACAGAAAATTCTGCTTTTAAAGTGCTCATGTGGATTAGGTGATACCTACCCTGGTAATTGCCCTATCTTAAAATAGGATATCCTGAAGCCAGACAGAAATGAAAAATGATTAAGTTGAAATTCTGATGAGGAGCAAGGTACGGACAAGGTTCCGAGGTACTTCCCCACAACAAGGAGAAAAGAAATACCATCTTAATCAAATGACCAAAGTGAACATTATCAGTTATAAAGTAAAATGAAATCCTGTAACACCTGATAGGATGCAATGAGAACAAAGCATCATTTCTGTGATATTCCTGTCAGATGCATAACCTGAATCTGACCATAAGCAAACATCAGACAAATCCAAATTAAAGGTGATTCCACAAAACAACTGGCCTGTAATCTTCAAAGGTCACAAGATCATGAAAGTCGAAGACTGAACAACTACTCTAAATGGAAGTTCAAGAAACATAGCAACTAAATGCAGTATGTGATTCTGAACTGGATTCTTTTGCTCTCAAGTACATTACTGTAACAACTGGCAAATCCTGAATAGGGCCTGAGGATCAGGTTGGAGCAATGAGTCCATTTTCTCATTTTGATGGTTGTACTGTAGTTATGTGGGAGAATGCCATTCTAAGATACTAAATACTAAAGATACAAATACTAAAGTATTTGGGGTCATGGGGCATCAGGTCACAATTTCAGATGATTTGGGAAAAAAGAAAAAGTTCTTTTTATTGCACCTGCAATTTTTTGTAAATTAGAAATTGCTTCCAAAATTTTTTTTTAAAGATTTTATTTATTTATTTGACAGAGAGAGAGCAAGAGAGAGCACAAGCAGAGGGAGAGGGAGAGTAAGAAGGAGAAGCAGGCTCCCTGCTGAGCAGGGAGCTGGATGTGGGGCTCAATCCCAGGACCTTGAGATCATGACCTGAGTTGAAAGCAGACACTTAGCCAACTAAGCCACCCAGGTGCCCCATAATTGCTTCCAAAAATTTTTAAATAAATTTTAAAACTATCCAATACTTTCATTATATTGTAAATACTATACCTAATAAAATGAGAGCAAACTATTAACATGTCAGTACCAATGGAACGTTGTTGTGATACAAAAAGAATTCTCAATTATTCAAGGCCAAAAATAAAGGTGCCCTATAAGGGCCCAACTGGGAAAGCTAGCTAAATACTGCTTCTTGCTTACCCCATGTCTAAAGATGACTACGGGACTACTCAAAATACGCCACAGCTTCATTTAATATGGATGAATATCTCAAAATGTTGAGCAAACGTAGACAGATAAAAAAGAATGCATACTGTATGTTTCCATTTAGATAAAGTTCAAAAACAGGCAAAACTAACCTTTAATGTTAGAAGCAAAGATAGTGATTATCTCTGAGGAGGGAAGAAGAGGTAGAAATCTGGAGGAAGCATGAAGTGGGCTCCTTAGATGTTGGTAATTTTCTACTTTTTGACCTGGATTATATTTACACATGTGTTTTCATTTTGTGATAATTCACTATGGTACATATGTATGGTTTCTGTGCTTTTCTTTCTTTTTTTTTTTAAGTAGACTCCACACCCACCGTGGAGCCCAATGTGGAGCCTGAACTCATGACTCTGAGATCAAGACCTGAGCTGAGATCAAAAGTCTGACGCTTAACTGACTGAGCCACCCAGGGACCCCTTGTGCTTTTCTATATGTATGCTACACTTTACTCAAAAAGTCAAGAAAAAATAAAAGAAAAATAAACCTAACTAGGTTATTTCTCCTAATTAAAGACTCTGCTTCCCCCTTAAGCACCTCTCACCAAAAAATAGCTCTTCTCTATGTGGAAAAGACATCCTCATTCATACATCAATCAATATAAAGACATAAAAGAATGGTGAAGGACACCCACTCACCAGCCATCTGTCAAACCAAACCTGGCCATGAGCGAAATGACAGCTGTTCTGCCAGATCATTCTTCAAACTTCATATTCTTTAATATATGACTTTAACATATAATGCAAACCTACAGCAGTTTTAGTTAGCAGTCTCCATACCCAAGCCATGGTTTATGTTCTTGGAGATAGTAAGATTACAATGTATTTTTAAGTCCATGAATGTCTGATCAGCAGAGGGAGGAAGGGAACTAAAATTAACTGAACCTCTTCAGCTATCAGGCATTTTACACGTGCTCCCCCCCCTTTTTTTACCTCACAAAACTCCTCTGATGCAGATATTATACCTACTTAACAGAAGAGAAAATTCAAGTTCAAAAAGGTTGGTAACTTGCCAAGAACATACTGCTGGTAAATGACACAACTTGTGTTTCTTCATCTATAAAATGAAAATTCCTAATAATGCCTTCCTTCACAGGGTTGTTGTAAGAATTGAGTCAATATTGGCAAAAGGCTTAGAACAGTGGCCAGCACACACAAAGTACTTAATAAAACTGGCTATTGTTTAAGAGGTAGTTGTGGTATAGTGTTTATGAACATATGCTCTGGAGCCAGACCCCAGGATTCTTTATTTGCAAAATTTTATAATCTAATTCATTTTAGTTCTCAGGGACTATTTTTCCCTAGCATACAATCACATCGTAAAAATAAAGCAAAAATAACTGATACGTATAGAAACACATTGGTGTGTACTGTCTTTTGAGTCAACTGAGAGCTAGGGGACAGATCTGCAAGCATTTCAGAACTGTGACAATCTCTTCCTCATCAAAAAATAAAGTTTGAAAAATACATGAAAGAATTTGAGATTTGAGAGTGTCATGACTGCTTGAAGTAGAAATTACATTGGGCTGGTCAGCTGCATGTGAGACAGGTGAGTTATGTGCAAGGCACAAGACTCTGTACCCTGAGCAGCTTCTCTGTGCCAGCTCCCTTCACCGTCCTACGACCTAGAACCCACCTCCTCCCACGCTCCAAACATCCATGGGACAATCTACCTAGTCCCCTGCTCAAAAATAAGATTAAAACTTCTATTCCCTACAGAGTTTGGGGTCCTGGCTACATAAAAACCAGCTGTATTATTTCGTTAAAATAATTCACAAAAAGTAAATGATCCCCCCAGAAATCATTTGTACTTTAAAAGGAGAATATTTATTTAAATAACTTAGTGTTATCAGTAATATCACCTAACATATTTTATAAGCACTTTAGTAGAGAGGATTTTTTATCCTCATAAAAATCATCTGAGTTATGTTTTCTTGGTTGCCCCCCCCCACTTCAGAAATGAGGAAACTGAAGTACATAAAATTACATACATATCATAGCTGGTAAGCGGCAGACCTAAGGTATTTGTATATCAAGTCCTCTGCTCATTCTACCATGTACACTTTGATTATCTGGCACCCGCTTCCTAGTCACTATGTCACTGGTCACCACAGGCACATGGCCAAACAACAACAAAAACCTGGCATCAGAAATTTGGAATTGCACTCTAAAAGATTACTAAGCTCTGCCTAAGCAGTTAATTTTTCTGAGTAATTTCTAAGAAAACTGTGATATTTAAGAAGAAAAAAGTTTAAAATACAATAAACTTAATGTGTAACAGATTTGTTTTTAAAGGGGCCATGCAAACATCTTTAGAAAATGAACCATTCTGTGTTTGGCATTCATAAATGAATATAAAAATAACTTCTTCAATTGACCCTTTAAAAAATTATAATTACTATTTTTTAAGAATATCATAGTCAAGATAAAACAAACCTAAATGGATATTCTAAGTAGTACTTTACTTTCTGCTATCTCATGCTACCTACAGACCTAGCCTCCAAAAAAACAGTACTTAAAGAAATAATTTGTAAAGCAAACTTAAAAGTGCACACATAGAAAAGATGCCTAAAAAGAATCCTTTGCAGGTGATTTATTAAACTTTCAATAACTATGCCATTTACAAACTTTGAAACAAATAATAGTATCCACTTGAAGAAAATATATCTTTATTATCCTATGTTCCACATACGGAGAAAAATAAGAACACTGCTATTTTTTTCCTGTGCTTACCGATCATATCTTATATATATATTAGTATTACTAGTAGTAGTAAAAGCTTAAACCACACTTCAAGCTTCAAGTTTATGAACATGATGTAACAATAACAACAAAACTATAAGCTCATCCCTAAATAATTTTTCAGTAAAACCTAAAGGACTAAAAAAGGACTATAAAAAATATAGGACTATATAAAATAACATATTTAAATATATATTTTCTTTTACACTTTATCTAGAAATAGTTCCCTAAACATTTATTTATTCTTACACTTCATGATCTACTTTGAAATGGCTGCAGGCACAGATTCCCACAGGATTCAAAGACATCAGTGCTAAGTTGTGGTAACTGCAGGTTACTTCCCAGGCAAGATGGTAGAGGAGTGTTCCCCCCTGACTCCACCTCATGCAGGGACCGTGTACTGACCCCCTCTCCTCTCAGTAAGCCCCTCTATTGTCATTTCCTTTGGGCACCAGGGATCCAAGACATTCAATTCCTATAGAGATGTTAGTGATGAGCTTGAACTAGAACAGCTTGCTCCCTACTGTTCTAGTTCTAGTTTTTTCCCTACTCAGAAGATACCTGATATCTACATCTAAATCAGAAGAAGCCTAAAATCTAAAACTGAGAAGAACATCCCAAATATGAACCCAATTTTAAATGGTCGCCTTCTTCTACCTTCTGTCTCAAACACATTCAAACACATACTGAATCCCTCTAAGTGACTTTTCAGAGCAAAGAGTAAAACAAAGAAAATGTGCTAAAATCTATAGAATGTGTTCCTTTTAAAGTAACCGTTTTCCAGGGGCACCTGGGTGGCTCAGTCAGTTAAGCATCTGCCTTCAGCTCAGGTCATGATCCCAGAGTCCTGGGATCATGCCCCACATCAGGTTCCCTGCTCAGCAGGGAGTCTGCTTCTCCCTCTGCCCCTCCCCCTGCTCGTGTTCTTTCTCTCTCTAATAAATGAATAAAATCTTAAAAAAAAAAAGTAACTGTTTTCCATCCTTAGGTATATTACTACTTTCTCTTACATGTAGATAAAATCTTAGTATGAATGGAAGGTTTCTAAAAGGGAAACCAGATATTCTTGCCTGCTCCCCTTCACATCCAATTAAAAAGTAGAAAGATCAAAGAAAAATTAAAGTAAATATGATTACTTTACAAATTACCTGTGAAATATAAACAGCTTTACTACTCTTTTAAATAATGTTTTAAGTAATTATTTATATAAACATCAAAAGTAATCCGTATTATAAAGATAACTAATTCAAGGTCAATGGCTCATGAAAGACCTGTAATTAAGGCTTCTGACTATGCTTAAATTCATCTAGATGCCAGACCACTATTACTACATACATAAAACATGAAAGAAATGTTACAAAAAATTAAGACATAAAATTTCTTATTAAGCTTTTACACCTTCTATTTCTCTTCATTTTTATTTTAATGAAGTTTTACATTTTCTGCAATTAAAAGAGAAAGAAGGAAACAAAAAACACTCCTAAGGAAGAGTGAGAAGACATAACTAAAGATGAATGAAGGTATTCTGATCAGATTGAAGTTTGTACTAAGGGACAGACTTACTTATGTTAGCCTCAAAAGGCCATATCCAAATTTCTAGAATAAATTTTCAGCTTCTAGCCTACCTCACACCATTTCTACATGGAAAAATATTAAAAGATATACTTTCTTTTTTTAAGTAAAAAGCTCACTCACCAGATGTCTGAGCTCTTTCAAATCTCGGCAGACAGTGTAGAAAACTCCAAGAAGAATATTAATGTAGGCAGCATAGAAATCAGCCGAATACTCTGGAGGATGATCATGTGACAGGATCTTTTGAAGGTTCCCTGTTCAAAGGACACACATGAACTTAAGGATTAAGCCAGCACCCCACAAGTTATATCTTCTAGCATTTTATAACAAGGGTATAAAACAATAAATATATAGGCCCAGCAATTATTAAGGAATACGAAAACTATTACAAGATTAGAAATGTAACACAACTTTTGAAACTGAGGCAAAAGAATTATGAATCTAATGTTCTAAAAACATTATTAAAAATTGCTTAAGACAGGGATGCCTGGGTGGCTCAGTCGGTTAAGTGGCTGCCTTCGGCTCAGATCATGATCCCAGCGTCCTGGGATCGAGTCCCACATCGGGCTCCTTGCTCAGCAGGGAACCTGATTCTCCCTCTGCCTGCCACTCCCCCTGCTTGTACTCTCTCTCTCTAGCAAATCAATAAATAAAATCTTAAAAAAAAAAATTGCTTAAGACAAATATTAAACAATGACACCTAAAGAAAAATCTCAAGAACCTCTGCAGGCAAAATGTGTATCAAGGGTGAAAAATAATATACATTCTATTTATTTGTCCGCCTAATAAGTAAATCAACTAGAAAAAACAAGCAGGAGTACTACACAAACGACCACCAAACGTGAAAATGCTCTTCATTTTTTGAAAAATAAAAAGAATTCATAATTTTTTATGAAAATCATCATCTTTACTTGGTCATTCCCTGTTTTATAAATCATATTTTCTTCCTAAAGCTTTGGTATCTTTACTATATTTTTCTTCTATCTTAAACTCTTTATATAATATCACACGTTTAGAATCCTAAACTTTATTTTATTGTGCTGGAAATATCATATTGTAGAAGCACAGTTAAAATTAAAAGAGAAACAACCACCCATTACTCAAAAATTGCCCATGTACAGTACATGAAATCAATTAGTCATTCATTCCTTTTTGCAATTCCCTGACTCCCTGGTGCAATGGTCTCTTTAGACTCCTCAGTTAGTTCTTTGTCTAGTTCCACAGGTTCAGGATTTTTGCAATACTTAAGTAAAAAGTCTTATAGGATGTTCTGATCAAGTCAATTTCCTTTTGTCTAAGGTTCCCTTTAAGAGATGAGCATTTCTTTTTTAAAGATTTTATTTATTTGACAGACACAGCGAGAGAGGGAACACAAACAGGGGGAGTGGGAGAGGGAGAAGCAGGTTTTCTGCAGAGCAGGGAGCCCAAAGCGGGGCTCGATCCCAGGACCCTGGGATCATGATCTGAGCCGAAGGCAGACGCTTAATGACTGAGCCACCCAGGCGCCCCAAGAGGTGAGTATTTTTACCATGGACACTATGCCATTTACCATCAGCCCTTGACTCTACCACTCTCTTGTTCCTCACAATCAGATATAGGTGCAAGATTGAACAATATATACAGCCTATCATTGGATATATATTAAGAGAAACTTACATATCGTTATATATCAAGGGGGTCTTTTAGATAGGGCTGCTGACTGAAAAAAACAAAACATAGCACATTTCAAAGCCCAGCCACATGCTTGGAATATTATCCTGAACGGATTCTCTATGAGAGACTGTTACTAGATCTGCATTTTTTATATCACAACCACTGAAAAAAAAATACACAAAGTCCAAAACTTGACTTTGGTGTCCATGTATTTTTACATTCTAATAAGACATTTTAAATTTAATGTTACTAAGCTTTTTAAAACTATGAATGGGAAAATACTGGATACACTGAAAGTTTCTACAAGGTGCCTTAAAACTGAGGAGATAGAGAAGGGATGGATGGTCAGACAGATGAACATAGAGTAGGTGACGCTCGATGCCACACATGAAAGTTGATTAGATGTTACCATTGGCCCAATCCTGATCAAAGTGTTGCAAGAGTTAGAGATCTCACTGTGTTGCTATAAAAATAAAGCAGCTGCTTAGTTAGACTACAGGTAAAACTGCAGAGTATAACTCCACATTACAGAAGCTCTGTCTGGGACTATTCAAACGTATGGAAAAATCCCATCTCGAACAGAAAGTCAAAAAATAGTACACTAACAGGTAGTAAATAAAGGGAAGAAGAAGCCATCTGATTGGTCTCCTGTTGTCTTAAAATTTCACTATCAAAATATAGTTTAAAACATAAAGAACAACCATTTCTAACTTGATGAGGAACTTCAGCTTCTAGTCATGAAAAAGTAAGAGCCTCCAGAAATACTCTCCGGCAACAAACTGAAATCTGGACAAAATATAAAAAGCACTATTTTCAGACATCAAACAACAGGCAATAAAGCACTATGATACCTGAGAAAAAGGAAACAAATAAGTCATCAGCCAGGCTTTCTAACAAGAGGTAATTTTAGAACTGTGGTACAGGAAAGTTCCAAAAGGAGCCATTAATTCCAAAGAGAAGACAAAGATCAGAGTAGAGGGAGCTATCTAAGGCTGCTAGAACGTGCAGGGTAGAATACAAGAGAGAAAGAGCTATGGAAACAAAGAGCTACAGAAATCTACATAGGGGTTCGTCTTGAGTCTTGTCTGAATACCAATCTGTATATGCACGGACTAAAACCCTACAGGCCAAGCAAGAACAACTTCTGGGGTTAAACAATTAATGGAGAGTTGTCAAACAATTAGCACAGCTCACAAAGAACGGTAAATCATTCATACTGTCACCAGTCACAATGAAGAAACTACATATGTATGGCATTCAGCAGAGATCCCAGAAGGGCTATGTCTTAGAAGAAGAGCTAAAATTACCCCTGGAATAAAGGCCACTCCAGAGCATCCCTCCAAAAAAGCTTTAAAAAAGCCCTAAAAGAGTCAGATATATCTTCAAGAAATTTAAGTGCTCCTAGAAAAATGTCCAACATACAACAAAAAAACACAGTATCTATTATTCAATCAAAAATTACTAAATACACAAAGCAGCATAACAAATACCCATAATAGATAAAAATTAGTCAACAGAAACAAACCCAAAATGGAAGGGGTCATGGAATCAATAGACAAGGACATTAAAACAACTATTATAAACATACTCATAAGCTCAAAAATACAAAGGAAAACAAAAGCATAGTAAGACCTGTAATGAAAAATTCCACTGGATGAAATTAACTGCAGATTAGACACTTGTAGAAAAAAAAAAAGTGAGTGAACTTAAAGACATAGAGAAAAAACACTATCCCTCATAAAACACAGAGAAGAAAGATTTAAAATTTAAATAAGTAAACAGATTCAATGAGACAATATCAAATGATCTAACATACATGTAATGCAGTCCCAGGAAAAGGCAAGGTCAGGGGACACAGGGAACAAAGATAAAATATTTGACGAAGTAAGGGCTGAAAATTTTCCAAAGTCACTGAAACTATACAATTCATACATCCAAGAAGCTCAAGCAAGATAAACAATAAAAGATTTTTTTCTTTCTTTCAAGTCTGAATAATAATTTAATATGGGGTTTATAATAGGGGCACCTGGGTGGCTCAGTCAGTTAGGTGTCCAACTCTTTATGTCGGCTCAGGTCATGATCTCAGGGTTTTGAGTTCAAGCCCTAAGTTGGGCTCCATGCTCAGCACATAGTCTGCTTGAGATTCTCTCCCTCCAGCTCCCTTTGCCCCTCCCTTCACTCACGCTGTCTTTCTCTCAAATAAATAAAATCTTTTTAAAAAATATGTAGTTTATAATAAATGTGGCTCAGTCTGTTAAGCATCTGCCTTCAGCTCAGGTCATGATCCCAGGGTCCTGGGATCGAACCCCACCTCAGGCTCCCTGCTCAGAGGGAAGCCTGTTTCTCCCTCTGCCTGCCACGCCCCCTGTTTGTGCACTCTGACTCTCTGACAAATAAATAAAATCTTAAAAAAAAAAAAAAGAGAAAATATAATAAATGGAGAAATAAAACACAGGACAAAACAGCACAATGGTTGTGATATGGGAAACTATAAGTCACTGAGATTTTCAGATTGTTTATTGGAGCAAAACTTATCCTGAATGATACAATAACTAAACCAAACCAAAAAGCTGATGAAGTGCATTATAATCCACCCGGGGGGGGGGGGGGGGGAAGCTTTACCAAAAGATGAGTGAGTAGTCTGCATGTGGTAGAGATCAGAAACAAGAATTCCAAACTGAGCTCCTAGTGATCACTGATGAGAGAGGGCATCCTGAACATCAAATACCATATTCGTATAGATGGTATGTGTATCAAGTTATGACTGGATGACATTAGCCACTAAGATTATCCCTTTACTCTGGTTCCATGCTTACTCTAACTACAGTTTGGCTTATCAATTAATGTTTCCTTTTTGAATGCCCTTCTATGTGATTACGGTGTTTTGCTTTTTAAAAAGATCTTGGTATGTAGAAGACCCTGAATTAAATCATCAGATAAAACGTGGCTCCATTATTGTATACTTTTCAAAAACCTAGTAGTCTATGTGCTGAAATTGGCAAGATCATTTTTATTATTTAAATGTCCCCAAATTCTCTCCATCTATGATGCTTTGTATCTTTACTTTCTAAAATTTTAAACCAAATTCTATAATTATACCATACTTTAATACAACCTCACTAAGATGTAGAAAATCAGCTTTTAAAAAAACGATTTCTTTAAATATATACTTTTTCAGTACTTAAACCCTAAATGGGTCATGAAAAAAATTAACTTCGAACAGTGATGACACAAGGTACAAAGAAATTTTTTTTAATGAAATCCTCTGATTCATTCCTTTTCTTCCTACCCTTTTCCCTTCTTCCTATTTTGCAATTTTCATGGAAGAGAAGCTACTGAAAATAAGGGCTCCCTTCATCTATTTTGGGTTCCTTTCTTCTATTTCAGTTAATTAGCTAAGGCAAGGTGTCATTTGATTGCTGTTCGGGTGTAAATAGGCAAAAATGTGTTTATCTTAACAATGTTTACAGCTGATTAGTTCAGAGGGCTAGTGTCAATGAGGCTAAGGTCAAGGAATGCTATTTTTTCATAGCCTGCTAACCACTTTATGCTTCACAATTATAAACTTTGAATCAGAAGCAGCATATTTGTATAGTGACAACACAATACTAATCTACAAAACTATTGAGCAACACAAAAGGCTACAGTGTTCTTCCAAAGACAAAAATAATCAAGATCTATGAAATTTAAGATTAAATACAAACCAAAAGGCAGTAAGAAATGCAAGGCCTAGTAGTTGGTACTATAAGAGGAACACTAATGAAAAATAAAATCAGATTTACAAAGTTAAAAGATACATTCCACATAGTACTTAACCCAAATATATGGTAAATCAAGATTTCCATACAATTTAAATGTGCTTTACCAACCTAGTCTGATTCTTATGTTTTTTGTTTTTTTTAAATAACTGGCTGTTTTATTTTTTTATTTTATTTTATTTTTTAAAGATTTTATTTATTTATTTGACAGAGAGATAGCGAGAAAGGGAACACAAGTAGGGGGGAGTGGGAGTGGGAGAAGCAGGCCTCCCACGGAGCAGGGAGCCCGATGCAGGGCTCGATCCCAGGACCCTGGGATCATGACCTGAGCGGGAGGCAGACGCTTAACTAAGACTGAGCCACCCAGGCGCCCCATGATTCTTATTTGTATGGGTGTTACCATCACAATATATACATCTTACTATACTAAAAAATGTGAAAATACACCATTAGCACAAATATGTGAAGAATACTCATTCAAAAAATTTTAGTAACTATATAACTCCTCACAGTTCCAAAATAAAACCTCTGTAAGTGCAGATACATAACATTTTATTTGAGATTGGCAGCAAATCTGAACAGATTAAGACATCAAAGTATTTCACTTGAATATGCTAGCTTAATCTTTCAAACAACAAAAACTATTTTAGTGAATATCATTTGTCAAAATGAAGTTTTAAAATTTACCTATGCTATAATCAGGGAAATACAAGACAAATGGCTCAAAGCATCCAGTATTTGGACGAAACTTTTCCCAAACAATTTCACTGAGAAACAGAACAGTCACATTTCTGTCAGTCTGTAAAAGAAAGAGAAATAAAAGTAACTTTGCATTTAAAAATCTTAACCAGAGCAGCAATTCCATTTGAATTTTTCTTTCAAATAAACCCAGCAAAGTTACAACATATAACAAGTTATTTGCATATTAATAAGCCTTATTTATAAAACCTAATCAAGGAGCTCATCCACTTGCAAATTTTCATACATCATTACTTAGAATTTCCATAAAACTTTAAGGTTAACCAACATTTCAGTTACCCATGAACGCTAGGAGTCACACAGGGTTTATTTTATAGAAATTAAGGAACACGTTTGCTTAATAATGAAGACAAGATCCTTTTATGGGAATTTTCAAAGAAATCATTAGCTTTCAATCAGTAAACAAAAAATGTGCAACTTAACATCTCTCATCATTAAAATAGCTACACAAACCCAGAAAGGAAATAAGAGTTAAAGAAAAATAGATATGTTGTACTTACAACCATATAATACTAGGAAACGTTAAGGGTTTTTTTAAGGCTATTTTCACACAAACTATTGAGCAAAACATGTTGAATATACATTAAAAACACTAAATACACACACAAAACACCAGTGTAAAGTGAACAGTCATCTTTTGAAGTATATTTGGAAAGTATTATCGGTATACCAAAATGAACACTTAAGTAAACAAGCTCAACATGTATACTGTCCTACAGAGTGGCCACAAATACCCTATGATGCCAGTTAGAATTTATCTGTAGACACACCTCTGCATTTTCAACACCAATTTTAATTTTTCCCCATTTTTTTATTATTAACATATAATGTTTATTTGTTTCAGGGATAAGGTCTGTGATTCATCAGTCTTACACAATACACAGTGCTCACAACACATACCCATATTTTTTTTGACATCTCCCGAGGTGACAGAGCAGACATGGTAGCTGCTTTCTTCAGTAACTATTCTTAGGATCCAAACACATAAATTACACTATACTTTGGTGGTGATTTACTATTTACTGATTACTAACTTACATGTAATCTTATGTTCCAGTTTTCATTATTAGAAAAACATTCTTTTGGCTAACAAAGATAGCTGAGTTTAATAAATTACTAAGTCCACAAAAATCTAGCTTCTTTATGAAAAACAGGAAAAGATTTTTACTTTCAAATGCTTTTTGTCTCCTTGAATTTATTCCTATAGGGATAAAAAAAGTATGCTCTAAATACAATCTTGATTACATGGCATTGAGTGGTTTTGCTTTAAAAAAATGACCATCTAAAAGCATTTGATAAAATCAGTTCAAAAATACAGAGGTCTAAAAAATAGAAGATATTTATCTATCTGAAAGAATTTTAAGTTGGTAATGTTCTCATCTCATCTCACCTTCAATATACAATGATATCTATCATAACTTAAACTTCATTTTACTCAGATAAATATTTAATATAAAAACCATGAAATGCTGGGGTGCCTGGGTGGCTCACCTGGTTAAGCATCTGACTTCAGCTCTGGCCATAATCTCAGCATCCTGGGATGGAGCCCTGAGGCCTGCGTTGGGAATCCCCACTCAGCAGGAAGTCTGCTTCTATCTCCCCCTTGGACCCTCCCCCTGCTCATGCACACAGGAGCACATGCTCTCTCTTGCTCTCAAATAAATAAATAAAATCTTAAAAAAAACAAACAAACAAACATGAAATGCCTTTACTAGATTTCTCCTAAATGAAATACATTTTTTTTTTTACATCAAGCATGTTTCCAGAAATGTCAAAACAATTCTCTTTTCTGCTAGAGTTGAAATTACTATTTCATTCCTTCAGTTTCCATAATTACAACTAAAAAAAAGTGAAAGGCCTAACTACTGTGAAGGGATGCATGATGACCATTATTAGGCATGGGGGGGAAAAATGAGGTAAGCTATAATGGAACAGCAAGAGGACAGCAACAATGTCCTCTGGACACCAGACAGGGAATCCTAGAGCAATGAGGACAGGGGATGAAGGTATGCAAAAAAACCCCACAAATGCAACGCAACAAAACAATAAAAGGAGGGATGCCTGGGTGGCTCAGTTGGTTAAGCGTCTGACTCTTGGTTCTGGCTCAGGTCATGATCTCATGCGTCCTGAGATGGAGTCTGGCGTTGGGCTCCACGCTCAGCAGGGAGTCTGCTTCAAGATTCTCTCCCTTTGTCCCTCCCCCTACTCTAATGCAAGCATACACACCTGCTCTCTCTCTCTCTAAAATAAATGAATAAATCTAAAAAGAAAAAAAGAAAAAAAGAAAAACAAAAAAAGAAATGAAGGAGGAGGCATCTACTCAAAGAGGACGGGTTCCTGGTCTCAGTAGTAAAATGCCAAGAGTTAACCGAACTACAAAGGCTAGACTATGTGAGGCAATTTCCAGGACGGCTACCAAGAGCTATACCGGTCTCTCCTCCTGTCCTCTCACAGCTCACCCCGGCCCAATACTATTACTAAAAGTGGATTTTAGGAGTCGACCTTAGACACACAATGATTTCAACGGCACTTGGAAAGCCTCTCTGAACTCCTAACAGTTTCTCAAATTTCAGTAATATGTTCAGTAAATATTTAACTTTTCAAAGGTAGAAATGCTGCAAGCACTGTCTCTCCAAATATTAATTTTAATGATAATGTTACTTAATACTTAACTCAGACATAAAACTAGGTAGGTATAAACTATTTATGCTCAAAGTACTTATAGGATTATAAAACAAAAACAAAAATAAACCTGTAAGTTAAGTATAAAATTATAAAATCAATAAAATTTAAATTAACAGTAATTGAGTATGATGTTTTGATCAAACTAAATATTTGCTCACTTGTGATTATGGTACAAATAGGAAACAGCCACAGTTCTTGTGAGTTTAGCATTCCTATACCAATTGGTACTGGTGAACAATGAATTCTCTCACCAGTTGTCTTTTTCTTCTTATGTTAATCACCATACATTACATCATTAGTAATTGATGTAGTGTTGCATGATCCATTGTTTGCGTATAACACCCAGTGCTCCATTCAGTACTGCCCTCTTTAATACCCATCACCAGGCTGACCCATCCTCCCACCCCCCTCCCCTCTAGAACCCTCAGTTTGTTTCTCAGAGTCCATAGTCTCTCATGGTTCGTCTACCCCTTTGATTTCCCCCCCTTCATTCTTCCCCTCCTGCTATCTTTTTTTTTTTTTTTTAAACATATAATGTAGTATTTGTTTCAGAGGTACAGGTGGTTCAACAGTCTTACACAATTCACAGCGCTTACCAGAGCACATACCCTCCCCAACATCTATCACCCAGCCACCCCATCCCTCCCACCCCCCACCACTCCAGCAACCCTCAGTTTGTTTCCTGAGATTAAGAATTCCTCGTATCAGTGAGGTCATATGATACAGGTCTTTCTCTGATTGACTTATTTCGCTCAGCATTAACACCCTCCAATTCCAACCATGTCATTGCAAATGGCAAAATTTCATTCCTTTTGATGGCTGCATAATATTCCATTGTATATATATACCACTTCTTCTTTATCCATTCATCTGTTGATGGACATCTTGGCTCTTTCCACAGTTTGGCTATTGTGGACATTGCTGCTATAAACATCGGGCTGCACGTACCCCTTTGGATCCCTACATTTGTATTTTTGGGGTAAATACCCAGTAGTGCAACTGCTGGGTCGTAGGGTAGCTCTATTTTCAACTTTTTGAGGAACCTCCATACTGTTTCCCAGAGTGGCTGCACCAGCTTGCATTCCCACCAACAGTGTAGGAGGGTAACCCTTTCTCTGCATCCCCACCAACATCTGTCGCTTCCTGACTTGTTAATTTTAGCCATTCTGACTAGTGTGAGGTGGTATCTCATCGAGGTTTTGATTTGGATTTCCCTGATGCCGAGCGATGTTGAGCACACTGTCTTTATTCAAACTTCTGCAAAACCCTGATTTGCCGTAATATTATTTGGCTTTGACCTGACACATATGCATATTAAATCCATCCCTATTCTTTTCTCATTAGTCCATGACAATTAGAGTAGTATTAATACTATTCAGTGCCAACACAATTATAAATTGAAATACAAAGCCGGTTTTGACACTGACTGGCCATGAGGCAGAACTCCAGAGACCCAGAATAGACATACCATTCTTTTTCTAGCTTACTGAAAAGAAAATTTAAAAATTCTTCAGCAAGTCTAAAGTTTAGGCCCCCACCATTTACTCTAGCAAACACCTAAAACCTTTAAAAGAAAGCAGGGCTAGTCACTTCACAATCAGAAATAAAAAGCTAAAATAAAGAATAAATGTTATCAAGTCACAAACTGCTTTTACTTTGGAAAAAATGCTCAACAACATTCATAATAGAGAAATGCAAATTAAAATTATGTTAAGATTCATTTCTCACCAGTCAGACTGGCAAATGAAAAAATCTGACAAGACAATCTATTGATTAGGTCATAGGGCAAAAAGACTCTTTCACATTACTTACCAATTCTTGTAACCTAAGAAACCCAGGCAAAAGATTTGCTTCCATATCTCTTAGATATTCTGCTTTATCTAGAACCTTATAAAAAAAATGCAGTGTCAAAATCAATTTACAAAGCCTTTATAAAACATTAACATTGTATAATGCACAATTCAGGACTTGAATTTTCCATGTTAAAAAGAAAAATTGTAACCTATGAATTAATTTTTAACTGGCATTTACATTTGCAGAAGGCATTTCAAACAAGTCAAATTAGTAAATTAAAAAACAGACTACTTATTATGTATTTTAATCCAAATTTCTAAATATAAAATGAATCACAGCTATATTAAAAAGGTTTCTTTTCTAGGTATACTATCAATGCTCTAAGGATACCTTACTAGGTATACAAGAAAAATAACTGGATACATTTTTTATTCCATTTGATAAAAGTTAAATTTTTGTTCAGTTATAAAACCACTGGTATTATGTTATTTTAAAAGATACTTCCCTATATGTTATTTTAAAAGGTAATTCTCTTTCACAGATATATGGTATACATACTATGCTATATACTCTATACACTATACTATATATCTATATAGATATAGCATATGTATTCACTTATAACATATATGATGTATATAAATATGTAGAGACAACATATATATGTTATTATGGATAATATAATATGTTGCAGGGAACAATGTTCCTGGGTAAAGATGACACAAGTTTGACCACGTTAATAATAACTGAAGTGGGATGATGGGTTCATTGGAGTACATTACACTATTCTCTTTATGTGTCTGAAATCTTGATGATAAAAAATGTTAAAAAAGAAAAAAAAAACTTGCTTCAAGAAATTATCCTTTAGTCCATAAAAATAAAATCAAAGTCTTCATAACACTGTCTAAAATATTTAATCTAACCTTTAATTTTTTGTTACGGAAATTTTAAAATATACTTGAAGATAGGGAGATCAGTAACTCCCACATGTATTTCACCTAACCTCAACAAACATCAACATATGGTCAATCTTGTTTCTTCTATCCACCTCCACTTTTCCCCTCCACCATCTCGCTGATTATGTTAAAGCAAATCCCAGACATACCACTCCATCTGTATGGAACTCTAAGACATACCACTCCATCTGTATGCAGCTCTAAGAAATGAAAACCTACTTTTTTAAAACATAATCACAGTATCATTATCATGCCTAAAAAATTTAACAACATTTCTTAACATCATGTAATAACCAATGTTCAAATTTTCCCACTTGTCCCACAAATGTCTCCTTAGAGTTCATTTATTTGATTCAGGATCCAAAAAGGTTCATATGTTGATCTTACTGTATTTGGTTTGTCTTCTAGTCAATTTTATTTTATTTTATTTATTTTACTTTTTAAAGATTTTATTTATTTATTCATGAGAGACAGAGAGAGAAGCAGGCTCCCAAGGAGCGGGAAGCCCGACGCGGGCCTCGATCCCAGGACCCTGGGATCATGACCTGAGCCGAAGGCAGACGCTTAACCATCTGAGCCACCCAGGCGCCCTAGTCAATTTTAAATTACAACATTTCCCCTGGCCCTTCCTTTTTTCCTTGTTATGTATTTGTTGAAAACCAGTAATCCATTGTGTAGAATTTTTCATAATACTGAATTGGCTGACTGCCTCTCTTTAAGATCATTTAACATGTTCTTATATCCCCTATATTTCCTGTAAAACAGTCAATAAATCTAGAGGTTTGATCGGATTCAGGTTCAAGTTTTGGTCAAGAATACTTCACAAACAGTGCTCTGTATTTCTTATTGAATCACATCAGCCGGAACACAATACCTGCCTGTCTCTCGTGACGTTAAGACTGACTGACAGGTTCTATTGTATTGTCAGCCTGATTGATCTATTAAAAGTTCCCCATCAGCCTTTCACCAAATGATTTCTGCATCAACTGATGATCATTGCCTATATCCAAAACTTTCTTAGGTATTGCAAAACTTAATTTTCTATGATTCTTCCTGCATTTGTTGCAGGACATTTTTCTAGAAAGAACTTTGCCTCATCTGCTATTTAGTTACTCAG
The DNA here is from genome assembly GCF_002201575.2 of Neomonachus schauinslandi. NCBI lineage: Eukaryota > Metazoa > Chordata > Mammalia > Carnivora > Phocidae > Neomonachus > Neomonachus schauinslandi. The sequence goes on along the minus strand of NC_058414.1, from coordinate 19,828,017 downwards.
AAATAAAGTTCACACAGGACAGAAGGTATAAATGCTTGATTCTTTCCTTTTATCTACTAATTTTCGGAATAAGTTTGTGCCTCTATTAGTTTTCTGTGCTTGCTATAACACGTTACCACACAAACCTGGTAGCTTAAAACAGACTAAAAATTGATTCCTTCACAGTTCTGGAAGTCCTAAGTCTGAAATCAGTTTCACAGAGCCAAAATCAAGGTGTCTGCAGGGCCACATGCCCTCAAGCAGCTCTAAGGTAGAATCCATTCTCTGCCTTTTTTAGCTTCTGTTGGCTGCCAGTATTCTTTGGCTTGTGGCTGCATCACTGCATAATTCAAGGCGAGCATCTTCAAGTTTCTCTTACTCTGCTTGCCTCTGCTTCTATTACTTGGCCTCCTGTCTGTGTGGTTTAGTCAAATCCTCCCTTTGCCTCTCTCCTACACAAACATTTGTGATGACATTTTGTGACCACCCAGATAAACCTGGTAAATCTCCCTATCTCTAGACCCTTAACTTAATCACATTTGCAAAGGCCCTCTTTCCAAATGAAGGGTCATTTACAGGTTCCAGGGATTCGGATCTGATATCCTCAGGGGCCATTATTCAGCCTATAGTTGTGCCCTAGTAAATGAAACTCCCATGGTAACCAATGAGTTGAGGTTTTGTGTTTTTTATTTGTTTACTATCATTATAAGTTCATGGATTTAACACATCTAATGTACTTCCATCTACTGAATTGACTGTTCTTTTTGATGGCCCAATTGTACCATGTTTGGCCAGTGGAAGCCCCTTCAAACTAGCTTCTGGGTCCTTTTTGTACCCCCAGCTTTGAGATGTAACTAACATATAACACTGCATAAGTTTAAGGCACACAACTGTTGATTTGATACACCTATATACTTAAAATTATTTCCATGAAAGCTTTGGCTAACACCTCCATCACCTCACATAATTATCATTTCTTTTTTGTGGTGAGAACATTTAAGATCTACTCTTAGCAACATTCAAGTATATATAACACAGTATAGCATAACTATAATCACCATGCTGTACAATAGATTCCCTAGAACTTATTCATCTTATAATTAGAACTCTTTGACCAACATCTATTTCCTTTATCCCACAGCCTCTAGTAACCAACCATTTTCCTTTGTTTCTATGAGTTTGGCTTTTTATATTCCACATATAATTAAGTGTCTCTGCCTGATTTCTTTCACTTAGCATAATGCCCTCAAGGTCCATCCATGTTGTCACAAATGGCAGGATCTCCTTCTCATGGCTGAATAATATTCCATTGTATACATATACACATAGTCTCAGTTATTGTAAATAGAACTGCAATGAACATGGGAGTGCAGCTATGTCTTTGACATCCCAATTTCATCTCCTTTGTATATATACCAGAAGTGGGATTGCTGAATCATATGGTATTTCTATTTCTAATGTTTTAAGGAACCTCCATACTGTTTTTTCCCTAGTTCCTATACCAATTTACTATCCCAAGAACAGTGCACAAGGGTTCCCTTTTCTCCACAACCTTGCCAATACTTGTCTTTTGGATGACAGTCATTCTAACAGGTGTGAGGTGGTATCTCATGGTTTTGGTTTGCACTTCCTTGATGATTGGTGATGGAAGTGATGCACTTCCTTGATGATTAGCACCTTTTCATGTACCTGGCCATTTGAACGTTCTTTGAAAAACTGTCTATTCAGGTCCTCTGCCCATTTTCTAACCAGATTTTTTTGCTATTGAGTTGCATGAGTTCTTTATATATTGTGGATATTAACCCCTTGTTCAGCAGATGACTGCAAACATTTTCTCCCATTCTATAGGTTGCCTTTTCATTTTGGTGAATGTTTCTTTTGCTGTGCAGAAGTTTTTCAGTTCAATGTAGTCCCACTTATTAATTTCTGCTTTTGTTGCTTGTGCTTTTGGTGCTGTATTTAAAAAACTGTTGCTACGGCGCCTGGGTATCTCAGGCTCTTGATTTAGGCTCAGGTCATGATCTCAGGGTCAAGAGATTGAGCCCCACGTTGGGCTCCATGAAAGTGGGGAGTCTGCTTGAGATTCTCTCTCTCTACCCCTCCCCTTCAGTGCATGTGCACTCTTCTCAAATAAATCTTTAAAATAAAAAACTGCTGCTGAAACTAATGTCAAGGAACATTTTCCCTATGCTTTTTTTCTAGTTTTATGATTTCACTTTTTATATTTAAGTCTTTAATCCACTTCAAGTTAATTTTTGTGAATGGTGTAAAATAAGGGTCTAACTTTACTCTTCTGCATGTGGCTATCCAGTTTTCCCATCAACAGTTATTGAAGACACTATCCTTTCCCCACTGAGCATTCTTGGCTTCCTTACCAAATATTAGTTGACCATATGTATATGGGAAGATTTATTTCTGTGCTCTCAATTCAGTTCTATTGGTCTATGTATCTATTTTTATGCCAGTACCATACTGTTTTACTATAGCTTTGTAGTATAGTTTGAAATCAGGAAGTACAATGCGTCAGGCTTTTTTCTTCTTTCTCAACATTGCTTTAGCTATTCCGTCTTTTGTGATTCCATACAAATTTTAGGACTGTCTTCTCTATTTCTGTGAAAAATGTCATTGGAATTTTGATAGGGATTGCACTGAATCTACAGATGGCTTTGGGTACTACAGGCATTTTAACAATATTAATTCTTTTGATACATGAGCTTCTGTGTCTTTTTGAAACGACCCTCATGGTAGCTGATAGCTTCCTAGCTTTCTATTATGGCAAAATGTTCTAGATTCATCTTGTACATTTTCTTCTCAGAACTGAAATTTAAAAAGCTGGGTTGTTTTGTTTTTTTCTTTTTAATATTTACACTTTATTAATAAATCTTATTGGAAACTATAATAATTTAAATTAGGAATAAAATTAAAATGCAAAGAATATTATTTCCCTAAGTAGTCCAAATTGTTTGATATGTTTTATTAATTAACAGACAGCTTGAAACAATCTATGAGAGTAATCAACTTAAGATATTTCATTCTTAATTAGACAAAATAAAGCTAAAATTATTTACTGCTAAAAAGATATAAATTATTTTTTCCACTAAGCAATTATGCAATTTCCCCATCAATCTCCATTTAAATAACTCTCTAATCCAGGACACAGATTAATTCAAATAATTGGCCCATCTTTATGCCCATTTTAATGCAAAACACAAAGCTGAAGCAATAAATTAATAGTTCATTCTTCTAATTTAATTTAGTTAACCCACTATAATTAAGGATTTTATGATATTCTAATAAATGATCCTTCTTCAAAAGCAATGATCAGATAATACTCAGAGAAGTAAAAATTTTAATTCAGATCCAAACATTTATCTTAATAATTTACCCAAAGGCATTCTAATAGACTCTTGATTTGCAAATTGGTTTACTGACTAGAAAACATTCTCAGCTACCTTTCTGTATTTCCTAAGTACTGAAGCTTACCAATTCATTTATTAAATAGCTGAACTATCTATAGATGTACTCTAAAAAATGTTCCACACTAAACATCTGCAAACTTTCTCACACTTAATGTTTAGCCAACTAACAAGTACTTACTGAATACCCACTTCTATCCAACGGATCTGAAAAATAAGTAGAGCCCTACTTACTCGTCAAGGCTGTTTATAGAATATTGATTTTCCACCCTACCTAAAGACATTCAGCTTTGAACCTCTCCTTGTTGTCATCCACATATACTGAGGTCATTCCTCTTCATTCTTTAAATATTACCGTTTCTTACTAACACTTCCCTATTACAACTCCTGTATTTTTTGGATATTTCAAAACCCACATTAATGCCCCCCTTCTGATATGGACTCTTAATTCCTTAAATTCCTCTCCACCAGTGATCTTATTTCCTACCTTATCTCACTGAAAGACCAACTTTCTTAAAACACTGGTTTTTGAGGTGTGGTCTGTGGCCCCCCGGGGGTGGGAAGGGTGTCCCTGATATCCTTTCAAAAGGTTGGCAAAGTCAAAACTATTTTCATGGTAATACTGAAACATTTAGCCCTTTTCACGATGTTGCTATTTGCACTGATGGTGCAAGTAATAGTGGTTTAAACTAGAGTTGCCTTGGCATAAATCCAGGTAATGGTGCAGAACTGTACCAATAGTAGCTGTATTCTTCACTATGCACTTGCATTTTAAAAGAAGTTCGACTTCTAACTCCGAGAAGGTGGGAGCAGATTTATTTTTTCCTATTCCTTCTGCTAAGTAAAACTAAGAATCTTGAATGTTACATCTAAAACAAACAGGGCTCTGAAAGGTAGAGAGAAGACAGACCAGCTAGGGACCTTAAGAGCAGAGGAATGACAACTCACTGTACTGAGGGTGTATTGCCTGAGTTGTCTTTTTGCCTCACACAGCACATATGTGGAGCTGAAGAAACCAGCAACACAGAAAGGCTAATGAGCATGAACCAAAAAAGCACCAAGAAACCCTGCTCTCCCTAGTCAAAGGACCAGGAAAGGGGCAGCATAGCGAGACTTCCAGGACACTGCATTTACCCAAATTCTCTTCATACATCATTGATTTCTTTTCTGTCCTCATTTGTTCTTCCTCATCTCCTCATTCCATAACCAAGAGATTGCCACAAGACTCGGGCACTTGGACTCCCCTCTCTCCTAACTCACTCACTCTCCTGGTGACCTAATGGTCTCACAGCTTTAAGAACTACTACCTCTATACCCACAACTCCAAAATCCTATCTCCACAATGGGCCTCTCTTGACCTAAGACTCCAGTCTCCAAGTGCCAACTGAACATCTGTACTTGGATTTAACGTGTCCCAAACCAAACTCCTGATCATTCCTTCCCTACCTAACAAGACCCCTCCTGCTGTAGTCTTCTCCACTAAGATAATGACAACTCCATCCTTTCAAGTACACAAAAACTTCTGAGTCACCCTTAACTTTGTTCTTTCTCTCCTCCTCTATAGTCAATCTATCAGAAATTCTGTCAAAATATATTGAGACCACTTCTTACCACATCTACTGCTACCACCCTGGCCTAAGCCAACATGATGTTTTGCCTAGATTATTAGAAATGCCTCATAACTAGTTGCATTAGTTTCCTACAGCTGCCATAAAAAGTACCACAAACAGGGTGACTTAAACTACAGAAATTTATCTCACAGTTCCAGAAGCCAGAAGTCCAAGATCAAGGTGCTGGCAGGGCCATGCTTCCTCTAAAGGTGCTAGAGAAACGTCTGTTCCAGGTATCTCTCCTGGTTTCTAGTAGTCCCTTGGCTTGTGGCAACATAACTCCAATCTTTACGTGGCATCCTCCCTGTGTGCATGTCTATCTCCAAATTTCCTCTTTATATAAGGACACCAGTCATATTAAATTAAGGGTCCAAACTACTCTAGTATAACTTCAACTTAATTAATTAGAACTGCAATGACCCCATTTCCAAATTAGGACATTCTGAGGTACTTCAACATATGAATTCTTGGAGGAAACAATTCAACCCATAACACTAGTCTTCGTGCTTCTATCCTCATACCCTTCATTTGATTCTCAACATTACTACTCTGCCCCCTACTTAAACTATTCCAGCCACAATGGCCTCCTTGGTATACTCTGAATACACAAAGCATGTTCCAGTCTTCTTTGTAGTCTTATGTAAATCTCTTTACCTGGAATACTCTTTTTTCACATATCTTCAAAGCTTGCTCCTCACTTCCTTCCTTGCTCCTCAGACCTCAGCTCAGTCATCATCTCAGTGAGATGTTCTCTGTCTTCTATTTAGAAAAGTAACTACTCTCCCCCCACCCAAGTGATTCTCCCTGACTCTATTAACATATATCTGACATCCTACATATTAACTCGCTTTTTATCTATCTTCCTCAACTACACTATAAACTGCAAAAGGGCAGAGACTCTATTTTGTTCTATGTTCTATCTCCACTATCTAAAATAGTCCCTGGCATATAGGAAGTGCCCAAGAGTTATTTGCTGAATAAATAAATGAATGAAACTAAAATGTGGAAGGAACTGTTTTATAAATTTCAGGAGATGCAAGAATGCATAAGATTTGGTCCCTTATAACTAAGTTTATAACTTAGGTGTTATAAGGCATTATATTAAAATTTAATTCTAAATCCAGAGATAATAATTTTTTTAAAAAGGGCTAAAGTATTATAAAAAATCCACTAAAATAAAACACACTACACATTTTCAGTTGTCTCCTAAACATTTTCACATTGATGTAACAACTACAATTCAGACTTAGCCACCCCAAAATCAAATGATTCATCTTTCCCCACAAACCTACTCCACACACAATTGAAAAATTTGACCTTTGAGTTCTCTTCCATTTATTCCTCTCTGCATCTTCCCCAAGTCTAGTCCTGGCCCAAATTTCCTCTAATTTAAACAGTGATAAGAACCTGAAAACCATCTTTTAGACTTCAGTCTGTCACCACCACCCCCCTATCTATTTAACATGCCTTACAAAATGATCTTCCTAAAACAGATTTGTTGCTCTAAAATCTTCACTACTGCCTCACTATATGCACTTTAGTAGAGTTTTCAAGATACTCCATGATCTGCCTCACCTACCTTCCTAGCTTTTTCCTCCCCTCATACACTGTTACCCACCAAAACTGTACTATTGATTCCCTGGCCTCCACTGCATCTGCATGATTTTCCTTACGTAATTCCTACCATCTGAAATTCCCCTTCTTCAGTTTCTTCCTATAATCCTTTAATCATCCTTTTAAGTCTATCTCAAATGTTACCACCTCATGAAGCTGTATCACATATCCCTAAGTCTGTACTTTGCATCTCATGGTTATCACTTATCACACTCTGCACATAGTCACATGTAGTATGTGTCATAACTCTTCCATTAAACTGAAGTTCCCTTTGGATAAGAAATACATCTAAAACATTTTTGTATCCCAAAAGCACCTTTGCACGGTGCAATACAAATAATGAGATAGAAAAAATTTACAGAAATTGACCAATAAGCAGTTTTCAAATAGATGGTATAATGAAATTAAATTACTCACAATATACACAGTCTGATCCTTGAGACTTTCAGCTTTGGTTACTTGTTTAAACAAGCGAACAAAGTCATTAAGTGTTTCACAGGTTATTTGAGTAGAACATCCACCCTCTGAAGAACTAAGATGATTCAATTTGTTTAAAATTTGTTCCAAAAGCAGCCTCGAGGTAAAGCATTCAACACAATTCACAAAGACATGTGGGAGCTGAAAACAGAAATTTAAAAAACGTGTAAACAGAAAAGAAAACCCACATATATAGTAACGGCTCTGTTGGAAAATCAGCAGGTGTCCTTCTACTCTACATCTCCCCCATCCCCCAAGCTGCTCTGTACCCCAGAAGGCTGACCACTACAGCCTGCATTACCCAGACTCTCTTATTTTCTGGCTCTGGTTGGATTCAGTCAACAAGAAGAACCAGGAGCCTGAAGGAGAGCAGTAAGAAGAAACAAAATGAATATTCCCTTAACTTACCCCTTATCCCTCAGTGGCCCATAGTTCCACCATGGCAACATTCTTCTACCAAAAGCCACAGCTCCAGCTGGGCAGCCCCCCATTTAAGACTACAGCTCTTACAGTGATCTGGTAACAGCTACTTCCTATGGTCCGTTCAGGTCTAAGGGGAGTAAAAGCTCTCAGTGCTTTATCATCCCTTATTAGTTCCCTTAACATTTCTTCGACCTTTGTGCAACAGTACCTTCATTAAACTCACTTTAATTATTTGAGTTTGCCATTTGTTTCCTACAGAGAATCAGAGCAAACTTGTACTTTAAAGAATTCATATAAAGAAACCCAAGTACATGTTAAAATTCTTGGTAGGAATTTCATGCTAATAATTTTAAGATAATATTCTAATGATAAACAAACCTAGATCGAAAAGAATTTTAAGGTTTGAAACCATAATAATCCTCCTATGAGGATTAAGCTAGCTCTTCATTTAAAGATCAAAATGGACCCAGCAGGCAACGCTGCAGCCTCGGGTCAAAATGGCGAGCAGGCCTGCTGTTGCAGCATCAAGCCAGTGGCTGGAGGGTATTCGAAAATGGTACTACAATGCTGCAGGGTTCAATAAACTGGGGTTAATGAGAGATGATACAACATATGAGAATGATGATGTGAAAGAGGCCATAAGAAGGCTTCCTGAGAACCTTTATAACGACAGGATGTTTCGCATTAAGAGAGCACTGGACCACGAGGCATCAGATCTTGCCTAAAGAGCAGTGGACAAAATATGAGGAGGATAAATTCTACCTTGAACCATATCTGAAAGAAGTTATTCGGGAAAGAAGAGAGAGAGAAGAATGGGCAAAGAAATAATGATGGAGTTGAAATCTGTGGTTGCAGCTGCCCTCAAATATTTTTAAGAAGTTGAATAAACCTGAAATGTACAATTTAGAACTATCTGAGCTGTAAATGTATTACGCTAAATAAATGTCTATTGTGATTAAAAAATAATAATAATAAAGATCAAAATGGAGGTTAATTCCAGAAGTAACAACGAAACAAAGACTTGCTTACAAATATAGTCTGTTCTCCAAAAGAAATCACAAAAGCAGTACTGCTCATTCTGGGAAGATAACTTTTGGCATCTAGCACAAATAATGGAACCTATAACTATTTTTAGTGACATTCCACAAATCTCACCCAAGAAGGAAGCTTTTCTTTCTCTTTCAGAGTAACAATGTAACTAAGCCTACCTTATATCTCTTAGTCACAGTTTCACTAACATTTGCTGGCCTTTTTTTATCACAGTCCACAATATCTCAAACAAAAACTGGTCAGAAATGTTTCATATAGAAGATATTCCTTCAGAGAAAGGTAAACTATACTAAATAATCTCCCAGATTCCATTTCCAGGAGTCTATGAGTAAAAAAAAAAAAAAATCAATTAACAGTTATTCTTACCTCTAAAGTTTTCAACAAAGTTTGTGTTACATAGGTCTTTCCACTGGCAGTATGTCCATAAATAAAAATTGATGGAAAGCTGAAATGATGCCTCTAAGAGAGAAAAGGCAAGTATTAGTCTGCACATACAAAACAGAAAATAATTATCAACTCATGAGAAAGTTTTACATGGCAAAGGAAAATACTTTAAACCTGAAGCCTGCTCTGGCCCTCACTACTCTTGAAAACCACCATCTACATCCACGCTTGATTTACACCTATTACCTCAATGAAACGTGCGAACTGACACTGGAAAAAAATAACACTGCGAACACACTTGTGTAAAATCTTTTTCAGCTGGGATAAGATACTAAGCAACTTCCAGTGGCTACTTTGGGTTAACACCATCTCAAAAGCGTGGCGTGTGTAAAAGAACCCGTCCTGGGCCAACGTCCTGTGGTGCCGGCCGCTCCCGCCTGTGCCGTTCTCCTTTAAAAGGGACTAACCAGAAGTCACTTAGGGTGGAGGAGTAGGATAGACCTACAACAACCCTGTTCTCAATGCAAAAAAAAATGGAGTATTGCCCCTCAATCCAAACACGAAGACAGAAAATCGAGAACACGTCGCAAGACCACGGAAATGTTTGCCTCCAGGATTTGGAAGAGAAAAGATAGTTTGACCACAATACCTCTCCAAACAGGGACTGCAAGATGGACACTTGGGACTCGCGACAAAGCACCATGTTTTCCAAGTGCGGCATGCCGGCGGGTACCAGCGGGCAACGCAGTCCCAGCCACCTCCACAACCCGAGCCGCAGCCCCACCCCCGCCCCTCGATCCGCGCTCCCGCCGGAAACCAGACTTGCGAGGGCGTGGGCGGACCCGGCGTGCCCGTGCGTCGGCGTAACGGCAGCGCGCACGCGGAGCGTCGCCCCGCCCTTTCCTCCAAGGTCCGAGGAGGCGGGCTCTGTTTTCCCCTTCGAGGAGGGGTTTGGCTAACGGTGCTGTTGGTGATTGGACATCGTGGGTGCCGCTTTTCGCCATGCGGGAGGCGACAGGGCCGGGGACAACGCGGGAATGCGCGAACAGGAAAACGGCTGGCAGGAGCTGAGGGGACCCTCCGGGTTTTTGATGACCCGCGAGCCCGTGGCTTTGATTTTTTTTCCTGCAGAAACTTTGAGTCCCAGGAGCTTTCGCCCTGGAGCGCCGTCGGGGAAAAGAAGGCAGGCGTGCAGCTGAGGCCCCTCTCCTTACAGGGACTGTAAGGCGGACTGAGCTAATCAGTAGTCTAAAGATGGGGTTTTTCCCCTACGAGGGTGTGGCAGTTAGGGGGTCTCTGGTGCAAAGAAAGAGTGTAATGGGGCTGAACAAACAACTTGGATTACTAGTGTTCGTGCAAGCCTGAAACCGGATCTGGAAATGCCTCTCCCTCCTAAAGGGAGGAAGATCTAAGGTGAAGGTGTTGGTGAGGGCGCCAGGAATAACAGTAATGCGATCCTTAGCATAAGACCTTCACGTGTATTTATTCGAGAAACCAGACACTGGAAGATTCTGTAAATAAAAAGATACAGAAGTAAAGAGAAAAGAGAACTTGGGGTCCTAAAACTTAAGAACAGAGAGACCTCGGTAAAGTTGAACTATTCATTTTGAACTTCCACTTCCTTATCATAAAATAAGGATAATAATAGCTGGGATATTGCTAGGAGTAAAAGATTATATACTTCGTGCCTGGTACGTGGAATTAATTGTGCACATCATGGTCCAAATCATGGTCTAAAGGATCTTCAGTTACTTATTCTCCAGTTTTTAACTAAATGATTTGTTTACCAAACAAGGAGAGATGTTTTAAGCCCTAAAATACTGGGTGATAAAATGAGCTTTCAGGTTATTGCTTTTCAATACCATTTTGAAAGTCTGATATACATTGTGATGTACAGGCATTTGGGGCTAGTAAAATATAAATTATGAAGTAATCAGGCAGAAAGAAAATCTCAAATAATGGCTGTGGAACTTAGCCATGGCATCAGATAAACTGGAAGTAAACCCAAATGTAGATGGAAAACTTCAATATTTTGGTATAGCAGTAATCTAATTTTTTGAAAGTTGTCATCATCCCCCTACTCTGATCCTTCTCATTTCTCATTCCACCAGATCCTCACCAAGTACAAGACCCTGTAGAACCTGCTCCCCTCCCCATCTCACCTCTTTACTCACCTCATCTGCTTCTCTTCTTTAAGCTTGCTCCCCTTCAGTCATACTGGCACCCTTGCTTTCTCTGGAACATGCCAGGCATGTTCCAGCTTCTTATGAGTCTAAGCTTACTGTTCCTCTGAGACAATTTGCTCAACCTTATTCATGTGGCTCACTTCTCAACTCACATCTCTGCTCAAGTCTTTGCCGTCCCTCACTCCCCTTTTTTTCTTTATTCAGTGTACTTATTAAATATATATTTTACTTATTTATTGTCTCTTACGCTAAAATGTAAGGTCTCTGAAGAACTTAACCTAAAAAAGTTCTAGTGCAAAGTAGGCACTCAAATAATTATTGAGGGGTGCCTGGGTGGCTCAGTCGGTTAAGCGTCCACTCTTGCTTTCAGTTCAGGTCATGATCTCAAGGTCATGAGATGAGCCCCACCTCAGGCTTCATGCTGGACATGGAGCCTGCTTAAGATTCTCTTTTGGGGCACCTGGGTGGCTCAGTCAGTTAAGTGTCTCACTTCTGCTCAGGTCATGACTGAGCCCTGTGTTGGGCTCCCCGATCAGCAGGAAGTCTGCTTGTCCCTCTCCCTCTGCCCCTCCCCATGCTCATGCTCTGTCTTTCAAATAAATAAAAATCTTAAAAAAAAAAAAAAGATTCTCTCCCTCTCCCTCTGCTCCTTCCTCCTCCCCCTCATATGCACTCTCTCCAAAAATAATAAAATAAATATATAATTATTGAATTAATGACTTTTTCCAAATGACTAGCATGAGTTTAATACAGAGTAGATGTTTAACCACATTTGCTTTATGAAATGGACAATTAAGGGAAAATTCTTGCTAAAGTAAAACACCAAAAAAAGCCCCAAATATCCTAGTTTTAGTTGCAAAAATGCTTTCTGTGCCTTGAAATATGGCATCCCACTTTTACTCAGTAGTCTGATGATCATAGTTTTAGCCACTTTGAAGACTACCCTGAGCTCAAAAGAAAGTATAAATGGTTGTCCAAAAAATAAACAAGCATATAAATAAATAAAATTGTGTTGAAATCCAGTTTTACTCTGAAATGAAGCTACCATTAGGTCCTTTGGCCATTTACTGTTAAGGAGGTTTGAACGTGAAGGACCAATATGGTCTTTAGAAATTGGGTAATAAAGGGATGCCTGCCTGGCTGGCTCAGTTGGAAGAACATGCAACTCTTGATCTCAGGGTTGTGAGTTTGAGCCCCAGGTTGGTTATACGGATTACTAAAAAGATAGAAATTGGGTAATATATCCTCAGTATCACATTACACTTTTGTGAAAATCCCTCCAGGTAGATGAGGACATTGTTTAGAGTATTATTTGAAAATAAACCAAATATTGACTTTTTTCCAAAATAAATATATTTTAATAACATGTAAATACTAATTAAATAATAATAACCTGTATGCATGAGTTTATATTAGGAGAAAACAATATGAAGTAGATTTGAAAGCAATGTCATACTTAGGCAGATTGCTACATTTTATGTACCTTCTCTAAACTTAACTATACATCTCTCTAGTTCAATCCAAGCACGATGTCCACCTTTTCTGCTCCTTCCATTTACCACTTCTGATAGGCAGAATAATGGCCTCCCACAGATAGCCATGACCTAATTCCAGGAACTGTGAATATGTTAGATTACATGGCAAAGGGGAATTAAGGTTGCAGGTGGAAGGAAGGTTATCAGCTGACCTTGACAGGGGGCAATTAGACTGTATTATCCACATGGGCCCAATCCAATTACAAGAGTCATTATTAGTGGAAGAGGTAAGCAGAAGAAGAGAACCAGAGAGGTGGCACTGTGAGAAAGACTTGGACCGATGTTGCTGGCTTGGAAATGGCGGGGAGGGGAGGGAACATAAGCCAAAGAACGCAGACAGCCTCTAGAAGCCGCAAAGGGGAAGAAAATGGATTCTCCCTGAGAGGTTCCAGAAAGAAAGGCAGCCCCATTGAAGCCTTGATGTTAGCCCAGTCAGACTCATTTCAGACCTCTCACCTCCAGAACTATAAAATAAATAAATAAAAAATTGTGTTGTTTTGAGCTGTTAAGTGTTACAGCAACAATAGGAAACCAATGCACCACCTGTTACATTAGAGTTCATCCTGATCTTTCTGCTGGATTAAAATATATAGACACGCCCTTCATTAGTACTTCTATTGGTTAGTCTTCATAATAGTCATGTTTGGAAGTAATTTAGGGATATTAAAGTGGTTAAAAAGGACATTTGTCTCTACTCACGGATTTCAAGAGTGAGGATCATAAAACAGACCCTGAAGTATTACAACTTTTTTATTGCACCAAAATTATGAAACAACCCTATTAAAATTACATCAAAACTCAAAATGCCAAAAATGGTGGAAATTCAGGGAAAAGTTGTCAAATCCACTCCTAGCGCAGATTTCAACAGAATCTCCCTAAGCTGTTAGATCAAGCAGACAAAAATAGTAAGGATATAGGAGGTTTGAAAAACATAATTAACAACCTTGATTTACCAGTCATACATAAAACCATTGCTTTTTTCAATATTCTTATTCCACCCCCAACTCTGGGCATTCCCTGTGGGCTTGCAATTCAGAGGTGGTCTCTCTCCCCATTCTAGCCTCTCCCCTAGAGACAGAATGCTGCTTTTTTTTCACCTGCTACTCTGCCAGTCTGATTGGGGCGGGGGGTATTCTCCGCTGTCCTGTCCTGCCGCAGTCTTAGGCTGGCCCTGACATAGTAATGGGTTTTTTCTCGGTAAACCTGTCCTTATCTCCATAGCGGCTAAACTCTGCAGTGTGTTTTTGGGGTCTTATTTGGGATTTCCTGCTCTGCTCCTAGGAGTAGAAGGTGTTTTCTATTTACCCTTCGCCCAGCTGTGATTTTAGCTTTCCACATGTACTCTGTGGGTAAGAGCATTCGTTGCCTTTCTTCTGAAGGCTTAAGACTTTTGTTTTATACAGAACAAGAGTTGGAGCAGGGTTTTGTTCATTTCCCAATTTCCAACATTTCTCATTTCCTCTACCTTGTACCTCAAGGGAAGCTTTCTCCTGCTCTGCCCTCGATCTTTCTTGTGAGCATCCAGTGGAGGTCTATGGAGATGAGCCTGTGTGTCTGTGGCTCTATCTTAGCTATGGTTGGCCTTCACCAAATCATAAAAAAATTTAGCTAAACATTTTTACCTGCTTCTATGGCACCTACCTTCTCCCCTTCCCCCTATTTTGCTACAGGTGAGTCAATGTTTACATCCATCTTTCCTTGAAGGAGCCCATCTTTCCTTAGATTTCATGCTACTTGGTTTCCCTGTGACCTTAGCTCTTCTTTAACCCTGGTGGGTTAAAGAAAAATTATTAGTTTATCCAGCTTTTCTTGTTAAAGTGGGAGTAATGCTCTTTCCAGATTTTTACAATCTAGATTATAGTGGAACTCAACTAGTTATTTTTTAAATCCAGGCTCACATATGTTCTCATTTCCCTTTTTACTTTTTCTGCCTTTGGTTTAAACCTTCCATCTGAAAGCATTTTCATCATTGACTCAAGCTGTATTTTCTAGGAAACCAAACCTAAGACATTGCCTATTTTAAGTCCAAGCTCCAGTGCTACGAAACTCCCCCAATTTACTCAACAAAACCTTTCCACTCTCAAGTCTCATAGGATTTATTACTTTACACTTGTATAGCACCTGAAATTCTTAACCTTGTATTACAGATTTTTGTGCTTATGGTTTTTTGGGTACCGATTCAATTAAAATGCTCAGATTCATTTATTTATTCCTTCATTCATTAATCTAGCATTTGAGTGGAGTGCCAGGGATGTAGTGTGACCAAGAGAAACATTGTACCCTATCCTTGTGAAACTTACAATCTAGTGTGGAAGACAATGGAGACATAAATAGAAGCTTATGTCCTACAAATGCCAACTCTCAGTAAAAAATAATAAATTAATATAATACTTATAGAATGAATAAATGAGTGACTTATAAATTGAATAAATGTGGGAATAATAATCTTCTTCACAATTTTTCCCTCTCTTCTTTATATTACATTTAGTCTAAAATATAATGTTTCTTATGGTCCCTATCACATTATTTGAGAATTTCACTCGATATAGCCCCAGGAAATATTTTTCATAAAACGTCTTCTTTGATAAGTGATCAAAATGTAGCTCTTCCCAAGTGTTGGGTTCTCATTACAGTACCACAGTTTTCAGTGCTTCTTACTCTCTGAGCGCTACTAATATATATTAGAAGTCTTTTTAAATATTCCATTGAATCAGACAAATATTTTGAAATTCAGCTCAACTCAAATTTATTTCAATGCGATAATTTTTAAAATTATACCACAAAAGAAAAAGAAAGTAATAAAAATATGTAATGAAACTATATTCAAAGTAATTTATGTAGTGAAATATAAAAAAAATCCAATATCAGAGTGAGATTAAATCAATATTAAGTAGAAAAAGCAAGTCAGTTAACTTTTCCACTGCACTAGCCAGATCCATTATTTTTACATTACTTCTTTGTAAATTTTCAATATTGCATTTCTTTTTTTTTTTTTTTAAGATTTTATTTATTTATTTGAGAGAGAGACTGAGAGAGAGAGAGCATGAGAGGGGGGAGGGTCGGGAGGGTCAGAGGGAGAAGCAGACTCCCTGCCGAGCAGGGAGCCCGATGCGGGACTCGATCCCGGGACTCCAGGATCATGACCTGAGCCGAAGGCAGTCGCTTAACCAACTGAGCCACCCAGGTGCCCCAATATTGCATTTCTAAGGACAGTTTATTGGACAGCTAATTTAGCACTACTTAAATGACATTAGATTCACTTCAGTGAATATTCATGAATACATTCTTATTCAAAAGATAAATAATGGGGCGCCTGGGTGACTCAAGAGGTTAAGGGTCTGCTTAGGTCATGATCCCAGGGTCCTAGGATCAAGCCCCACATCAGGCTCCCTGCTCAGCAGAGAACCTGCTTCTCCCTTTGCTGCTCCCCCTGCTTGTGTTCTCTCATGCACGTGTTCTCTCTCTCTCTGTCGAATAAGAATGTATAAAATCTACTTAAACAAAGATAAATAATAAAGTATAGGCTCTAGCGTTAAACAGATGAGTTAGAATCTTGGCTCCTACATTAATATGCCTTAGGCATATTAATTTCCTAAGCCTTGATTCCTCGTCTATAAAGTGGGGGGAAATACAAAATCCTACCTCACGAGGTTGACAACTCTATCTCCAGGAAGCGATGATTCTCACTCACACTGAACTTCCTCAGCAGCCTGACTGTCCTTTCCCAGAATGCAAGCACTACAATAGAACGCAGGGATTTTGCTGGTTTTGTTCAATGCTCTAACTCCAGATCCTGGGATAGTGACTAACATGTATAAGGTGCTCAGTTACTCTGTGTCCAGTAAATGTATATGATGTGTTTATCAGAGGGCCCAGCACATGACAAATGCCCAATAAATATCGTTATGATTATAATTATTTAATTAGCCTGACCAAAACCAAACTTCTCAGTCTTGCCCTGCTGCTACTGCAGTCATCCCACCTCAGCAAATTGGCACTACATTTTTCCAGTGGCTAAGGCCAAAAAATTGGAAGTCATATTTATTTCCCTTTTTTCTTAATACCTCACAAATCTACCATAAATCCTGGCTCTGCCTTCAAATTACTGTTGTGAGATACTTCTCCATGGGTCTCTTACATCTCTGCGTATCCTGTGAGCGAGACACTGACTGCCCTTTTCTCAAGACTATCTCTTCTAAGAAGCTCGTCTAGCAAACAGCTTTGGAAAACAGAGATAGAATCTTTGGAGCAAAAAAGGACAGGCAAACTTTCGGCCCAATATGGTAAAGATAATATCTCCTTCAGGAGCAAAAAGCGGGCATGTTTACTTCCCGTTAGAAAAGATTCAGGTTCCCCAAACTCAGGGTTCCCTCTTGTGTAACAAAACCCACTGTGTGTGCAATTGTTACCCAGTTTTTGTTGTGTTGCTTTTTAGGAATTGGAGCTGGGGCAATTCACACAAAAAGGCTAATACTAGGACGTAGAATTAAAAGTGTGTGTCATAGAAGTCTTTCTAGAGAAAATGATATCTGTTGTGAATACTGAAATATCAGTAGAAGTTAGCCAGGTCAATAAGAAGAATGTGTAAAGGTTCAATGTGCAAAAGAGCATGAAAACAGAAAAGTTTCAGATGTGTCAGCAGAGCCAGAGTGTTGGCTACAAGGTAGAGGGAAGGAAATGGAAGAAGAAGACTAGGGGAGAAAGTCAAAAACTTTGGAGAGGTGAGAGTATCCTGGCGACTAAAGGGCATGTATGCCATAACATGGAGCTTAGACATGATCTTGAAGATTATGGGGAGCCACTGAAGGATTTTATGCATGGATATTTGCACCTTGGAAAGATCACAGTGGCAGCAGTATTGAGAACATTGAAACAGGCAGGAATGAAAACACAGAGATCTTCTAAATCTCTGATTTAGTAAACTGGTTTAGAATTTTTAAGGAAATCAAACAGGAAATGGCAGAAGCAGGATCAAATTAAGGACTCACATTTCCTTTTTAAGATTTTATTTATTTATTTGAGAGAGAAAGAGCACGAGAGGGGGAAGGGCAGAGGGCGAGGGAGAAGCAGGCTCCCCGCTGAGCAGGGAGCCAGACTCGGGGCTCAATCCCAGGGCCCTGAGATCACGACCTAAGCCAAAGGCAGATGCTTAACTGACTGAGCCACCCAGGTGCCCCTAAGTACTCAAATCTTGCAAACATTATGACATTTTCAAGTCTCCCCCATGCATATTTCAAATAAAAACTATATTAAACCATAAAAATATTTGTAAGGAAATTCAATTATGTTCTGAATTATGTTGAATATAATCTTTTTTTGATATAGCAAACATTAAATTCCTTACAATTTTTGTCTTGGTTTTTTGTTTGTTTATTATAATTCCTGAGGTTTTAGAGAAATCATTTAACAAGTATCAGGGGAGACTTCCTGCTGCTTGTCAAGGTGTCAATTAATTACATGGTTTGAAAGACTCAGAACATTAAATGACAAAAATCAAAGGGTTTTTTTTAAGCAATTTTCATTTCTCTTTAATATTTTTATTACATAATCAGATATTAGCTATACACTGGTTTTCTCAGTTCTCTATTGGTGAGGTTTTTTTCTTGGAGCTGTCCAGTAATTTTAATAATGAATGCCTCTCCTATCATAGGGATAGCTGATAAAATGATGTCTGTTTATAGTTAAACATTGTGGGCATGATCTTATTACTGTTTCCCAGGGTAGTGGGGGTGGGATGCAAATTGAGTGCCTCTCTTTTTTGTATCTGAGATGATTGACAGTTAAGATGTCGTAAGGTACAACTTTTCCTTTCTTATTTGGGACACTCAGAGGTGGACTTCCTCTACTGTCCATTAAAAATAATACAAAGTAACAAATATGTAAAAATTCTCATGACCGAATAAGATAAGAAGATTCTGAAGAACATCTAATGTTTTAGTGTCTTCCTCTTGTATAACATATCAATTATTTCTTGGGAACAGGACAAGGAAGATATTGGTCTTCCAGTGCCCATGTATCAAGTTCATCTTTTTCTCAGATGAGTATAGAATTCTTACATGACAAATAGCCAAGAGTCTTGGCCCACAAGGTGGGAGTTTGAGGGTTTCCTGGGACCCCCATACTCTGCCAGTGCCCTAATCATGCAATGAAGCCATCTATTAGATAATCTGACAGCAGGAAAAGGAATGAAGATAAATAAACAAGTTTGAGAGTTATTCAGATAGTAGAATTAGATAGTAGAATTAACAGACTTGTTTGGTTAAAGAAAGAGAGAAGATAAGAATGGCTGCTAGGATCCCGAATGGAGGTGGTGGCCATCATTAAGATGAGGAATACTGGGCAGAGCAGTTTTGGGAGGACAAGGAAGGTGAGTTCTGTTTGGGGCAGAGTTTGAGGATCCTGGAAGACAACCAAATAGTGATGCCCAGTTGGCTGAATGGTTCTGGAATTTAGGAAAACCATTGGAGCTAAACACTCAGATTTGAGATGCCCTAACATTTAAATGGTTGTTAAATTTGTGTAAAAATTTACGTCACTTGGGGCCCCTGGGTGGCACAGGCAGTTAGGCGTCTGACTCTCGGTTTCAGCTAGGGTCAAAATCTCAAGGACATGAGATCGAGCCCGTCTTTGGCTTCACGCTCAATTCAGAGTCTGATTAAGACTCTCTCTCTCCGTTTCCCTCTGCTCCTCCCCCACGAGTGTGGGTGCTCGCTCTCTCTCTCTCAAATAAATAAATCTTTAAAAAAAAGAGAGAGAAGTCATTCAAGGAGAGTGGACAGAATGAGAAGATAAAAGAAGGAGAATATGGAAATCTGAAAAATATCAACACTCAGAAGTGGCAAAAGAATAGATTAACGGATTGAGAAGACAGCCAGAGAGAGTGCAGGAAAATTAGGAGTGAGGAAAGAGGTGTCATGAAACTAAGAAAGTTTCAAGAAAGGGAATGATCAGCAGTGTCAAGTGATGCAGAGGACAAATGGAATGTATATTGGGATCACATAAAAAAAAGGCTGTCCTGTAGGTGGTCTTTTTCCTTACACAATATTGCAAACATTTTTTCATTTCAATAACTATAGATCTGCATTATAATTTTAAATAGCTACAACGTAGCTGCTACATAGATTTCTACTGTACGGGTGCATCATAATTTATTTAACCAATCATCCTCTGAACCTCAAAATTATCTCTAATTTTTGCTCTTATAAAAATTTCTGTGAATATCTTTCTATATAGACCGAGACATGTGTTCAAATATTTCCTTAGGTTAAAATCCTAGAATTGGAATCATCAGGTCAAAATGTCTATAGGTATTGAAGATTTTTGATATATACTTACCAAATTGCCTTCTAGTAATGTGCTTCATTTCGCTAAACCTGGGGCTTCTGAATTAAGCCAGGGAGACTGGAAGAGAGAAGGAGTGGTCACAAGCCAGTAATGCTACCTGATTGTGGGCAAGAGGAAATGGACATGCTTTCTAGAGAAAAGCATCTATTAGCAGGGTCTCCACAGATTGAGATCTACCAATCCTAGCACCTGCTATTGCAGGATAAACTGCTGGATTGACCAAAGAGGAGGAGGCAGGCATGCCCTCCACATTCTTGAACAGTATGGGCAGAAGCAGAAGAGCATTCTCTGAGCCTGAGGCTGTACCATCTGGAGAGAGCATGCCGAATTAGGAAAATCCCTCAATTGAGCAGAATTGTCAAGTAGAGTGATGTGCTTCTGGCTCTGGGCCAAAATCTTTGGGTTTTGCAGGCAGCTGTAGCTGTAGGGTAGAGAAAGAGAAGCCAGAGGACTGATAGAAAAACCCTGGACCGATCCACAAAACTGACCGGGGCTGCATATACGGGAAAGAGAAGAGCTAGAGCAGTTTTTAGAAAAAGAGAACCTCTTGGAAGGTCAATGAGGAGGGAAGAAAGCCATGAGAAAGAGAATGGGTGAGGAGGTCCTCGGGATGGGGAAATTGGATTCCCTTTAGAGAGTTAGACCTTTGTCCTTGCTCTCCAAACCCGCAGCATCACAGTCCCTGAAGGTGAAGATGACCCACCAGGCCTCTCCCCATCCATCCAGGTCCGGTGCCGCTCTGCAAACCTGGCCATTGCAGAGCCAGACAATCACTACTCTGCTTGGGTCTGTTGAGACTAGAGAAGGACAGGTTGGAGTTTGGTCGTCCATGCCCTCCCACCCCAACCGCTGGGTTGCTGATACTCACAGAAGGGGGAACCCCTCTTACCAGTGATTAGTTTTGGGTCTTTTGGCTAAACCATGAGAGCTCATCACGTCTCCCTGCTGATACCTTTTAGAATGGAGGAGTCTAACCGAAATGCAGTCCGCAATGGGCGGGAGGGGGTCGGATATTAAGGGGGCAGTCTTGACCCTCGGCCACTCTACCCTGGCGGGAGTCCTTGTCACCGGGGAAAGGACCTCAGCACACCGCTGGAAGGATGATGGAGATCGGGATGGCTTCCGCAGCTCTGCAGCTACTCTTCTCTGCCTCTAGATGTCGCCCCTAGAGTCAGAATAACAAATCGTGGCTCCCCGAGAGCACGTCACTCCAGGAAAAGAACCGTGAAGCTACCTTACCCCTCAGGCACGAGGACAAACCCTAATTGGTAGAACCTACACACGTCCGACCGCAAAACTGAAGGGCTGCCGAGGTGGAAGGAGGGGCAAATAATTGCTTTCTCTTTCCCTATGTCAGATATGTGAGGAGACTGGAGATTAGGGGCTGGAATTATGGTACAAGAATCGAATTACCTGAAAAAGATTCCATCTCTCTATTGCCTGGGCAAGGAACTAGTTTGGGCTGGTAGCTCCCTCATACCCCACAACAAGAGGGACTGTATCGTCTTACTGGCCCCAAGATCTCCAAGGTGCCTGGCAGTGAGGTTCTCAGAAAGCTCCCTGTAAACAGCTGACACCGTAATGAGCATTTCCCGGAAACCAAGTAATCAGCAGTTGCCCCATTGAGAAATTTATTCTCCTGCTTGCCCACTAAAAAGGGAGCAGGGAGGAGGTGGGTGTCCCTTTGCTGCAACTTGGTTGTGTGGCCCACCGTAGCATAGATTTCTGTGGGATGGAGCAAGTTCCTTGCTTGATGCCTTTGGCTTGTGAGTGTCCCCCAATAAAGCATATTCCCTACCATGTCATGTGATATTTCAGAATTCACCTTTATCCACCTCACCACACTGCAGAAAAGCAAAAACAAACAGAAGATCATAAACACCGCCCAAGAGAAAAGTCAGATACCTACCATGAAACCACAAATAGACTGATTGTCGGTTCCTACTCAACAACAAAGACCAGGGAGGGAAGACCATATACAAAGAGCTGAGAGAAAATATCTTTCTCAAATTGTGTGCCCAGAAAACCTCCTATCGAGATTGGGAGCCAAATAAATGAATAAATCTGTTTTGGTAAATAGAGAGTTTGTCACCAACAGATCTATACTTAAGTTACACGTGAAAGATGAACTTCAAAAAGAAGGAAAATTATATCAAAAGGAAGGTCAGAAGATGCAAGAAGCAATATTAAGGAAAGAGAGCAGTAAACAGAGGTGAACCTAAAACATTGCAAAAAAATGATGATGATGATAATAGTAATAATGTCTAACTTGAGGGGTGTGAAAAAGGACAGAACTAAAACATGGGGCAAGAATGGCATGCAAAATGGCAGGGAGTTGATAGGAGTCTGAGTGTTCCAAAGACCTTTATCAGAGGTCTTCAAGATATTATCTTTAGACTTTGACGTACTTTTTTTTTACATATGTAAATTGTATAAATCATGTCTTAACTAAACTACTTTCAAAAGGGAAAAATAAAATGTACGTCTGAAAACTTTGGGAGTGTATAAAGTGAAATCTCTCCTTAATTCTGTCATTTATACTCCCCAGATGGAATTTTTTGTTTACTCGTGTATATGTACACACGTATACAAGTATCAATGTTTTTAAACAAAAAGATTACTCTTCAACTTGCTTTTTCACTTAGAAATATTGGGGAAGGTATGTGCTATGGTGAGCGCTGTGAATTATGTAAGACTGTTGAATCACAGACCTGTACCTCTGAAACAAATAATACATTATATGTTAAAAAAAAAAAGAAGATAGCAGGAGGAGAAGAATGAAGGGGGGGAAATCGGAGGGGGAGACGAACCGTGAGAGACAATGGACTCTGAAAAACAAACTGAGGGTTCTGGGGGAGGTGGGGGGATGGGTTAGCCTGGTGATGGGTATTAAAGAGGGCACGTACTGCATGGAGCACTGGGTGTTTTATGCAAACAATGAATCATGGAACACTACATCAAAAACTAATGATGTAATGTATGGTGAATAACATAACATAATAATAATAAAAAAAGAAGTAAACATGGATATTTTTACAATTCAGTATACAGACACACACACGCACACACATACACATATACCCCATTCTGTTTAATTGCTGCATAATATTTTATTGTCTGAAGGTATCATAATTTTGAAAATTCCATTGATTTATAGTAGTTTGGTGGTTTTGTTGTTACCACTATTATTTCAGTGTCACGATAGATCTTCTTATACATATCTCCGACAATTTGTGATTATTTCTATAGGGTAGATTCCTAGAAACAAACCAAAGCTTCATGTAACTTTAAATTTGACAAAGTCAAATTACTCTCCAATCCACAGCCCAACAATGTATGAGAATGTCTGTTTCCCTACACCTTCCTCAACACCAGAAATCATAACTCTTTTGGATTTTTCCAGTTTGATGCACAAAAATGAATTTTGAAATTTAGTGTTTTACATTGTATTACCTTGATTGTTAATAAAGGTATCTTCTAATTTTATTGGCAGTTTACTTTTGTGGTTTGGCTATACATTTTCTTGACTTGTTTTTATTGGCTTTTAGTCTTGTTCAAGTTGATTTTTGAATTTTTATGGGAGGATATAGTCAATAGACAATAAGTTGTACATATTTAAAGTGATTTAAATGTAAAATTTGAGAAATTTTGGCATAGTATGTACTTCAAAACAATCACCACAATTAAATGATGAATATTTCAGTCACCCTAAAAAGTTTCTTTGTATTTCTTTTTTTTTAAGATTTCGATTATCTATTTGACAGAGAGAGCACAAGCAGGGGAAGCTATGGGCAGAGGGAGAGGGAGAAGCAGATTCCCTGCAGAGCAGGGAACCTAATGTGGGGCTTGATCCCAGGACCCCAAGATCACAACTGGAGCCAAAGGCAGACGCCCAACTGACTGCGTCACACAGGCATCCCTTGTATTTCTTTATAATTCCATCCTTCTGCACTTCCACCCCACTCCAGCCCCAGGCAAACATTGATCTGCTTTCTGTCACTATAGATTAGTTTGCAATCTCTAGAATTTAATATAAATGGGATCATGCAGTATGTAGTCTCTTGTTTTGTCTGGCTTTTTTTTTCATTCAGCATAATTATTTTGAGATTCATCCACATTGGTGCTCATAAGAGCTCTTTCTGTATCTTAAATCTGAACTCTTTGTTCTATATAATGAAAAGATGTTCTTAGAGTTCTGTCTATATTTTATTGTGGATTATTGTGTTTTATAATCTAATTCTATGTTTGGATTCACAATTAAAAGGCCTCCCCCATTCCAAAATTATAAAAACATTCAAGAATTTCCTAGTACTTGTTTTTTGGGATTACATTATATTTATAGATTAACTTGGGAGAGAATCGATACCTTTAAAATATTGACTCCTATTATCCAGGAACATATGTTTCTCCATTTCTCCATATCTTCCGTTGTGTCTTTCAGTAAGGTTTTATAATTTTTATTTTTTTTTAAGTTTTATTTATTTAAGTAATCTCCATACCCAACGTGGGGCTTGAACTCACAACCCCGAGATCAATAGTCGCATGCTCTTCCGACTGAGCCAGCCAGGTGCCCCTATAGTTTTTAAATATAAACTTGTCCTTTCCTTTTGACCTTACTCACAAGAATTACTATTAAGGGTTAGTTATTGTGAATAATATTTTTCCTTATATTTCTCTTACCAGTTTTCTAATCAGATTAAAATGTACATTCTGATTGTTGCTCTGGGTCTTATAGGTTTGTGTAATTTTGTGTCAATTCAATACAGTCCTCACTTTGCACAGTTCCAATATGCACAAATTTCAGTTACCATGATTTAGTTATATAACACCAGTCCCCCCAACAACACGATTCAGATCTCAGTTACCCCGGTATATTGGCTGTGAGTAATTGCATATAGAACCCAGTTTGCAAATCAGGACAGAAATAACAGATGAGCATCATGATCAGTGACCAATCACATCACTTCTTTCAAATTCTGTCCCTGATTGGTCACTGTGCATTCGTGATTAAGTTCAAACGCAGAAGGCAAAGCTTATAGTTTTGCTGCCTCCTTATCTCCCGATGATAAAACTCATATGACATTTTACAAAAATGAATACTCAAAAGAGGGAATTGGTCACCAAAGGTAAAAATGCAGCAAAGAAATGAAAAGTGATAGCATTGGAAGAGAAATTTGAATCACGCATGAAAGGAATTATAGAAGTTATAGCTGACTGTGGGTAAGTTACCAGCGCTGCTATTCAAGAAATTCTAGACATACAGCCAGAGGAACTTTGTGAAAGTGAACTTATTGACATAAATAAGGATAGTGGTTGTAATGAAAAGAATGAAAAGAAAGTGACCCCAACAAAAATCTTCACCTTGAAGGAACGCTCAGAAATATTTCACAACATTGAAAACACGAAGGATGAAAGTCAAAAACGCTTGCACCGGTAATAAACAATATAAAAATGTAATTTAGTAATTATTTGCCAAACAACAATCGCAATAAAATAAGCTTTTAGCAGTAAATCTAAAAAAAACCAAAAAACAAAAAACAAAAAAAACAAGACTTTTAAGAAACCATGAGCTTGGGGGGCGGAGCAAGATGGCGGAGGAGTAGGAGACCTGGATTTCGTCTCCTCTCAGGAATTCAGCTGGATAGGGATCAAACCATTCTGAACACCTACAAACTCAACAGGAGATCGAAGAAAAGAAGAGCAACAACTCTCTCATCAGAAAAGCGACCACTTTCTGGAAGGTAGGACGTGCGGAGAAGTGAATCCGAGGCGATATTCGGGAGGATAGACGGCGGGGAGGGGCCTCCGTCGGCCGCTTCTGGCAAGTGATAGAGCCGCGGAGCACAAAATCGGAACTTTTAAAAGTCTGCTCCGCTGAGGGACGTCACTCTGGTGGCTAAGCGGGGGGTGGAACCCTCCGGGACAGTGTGGTCTCGGACCCTCGGGGTCACAGAAAGACCGGGGGTGCCTGAGTGTGGCCGAGCTCCCAGGTAACGGAGCAGGGAAGCCGGCTGCAGAGGCGGAGCCCAGGCGCGGGCTCTCAGCTCGGGGTTGCCATAAACCGTGATCCGCGGCACAGTCGGGCCCCTGCTCCTCCAGCAGGGACCCAACAAGCGGCAGATCCGGGGAGACTCACCTTCCTTCCCCGGGAGGAGCCGCGAGGGGGTGCACCACAGGGATCTGCGGGGTTTGGAGACTCCACCCAGGGTCGGGTGCCAGAGATAGAAACGCGCGGTCACAGGCCGGGTGAGCACGGAGTGCGGCTGGAGACCGGGGAGACGGGAGTGACTGACGGCTTTTCTCTGGGGGCTCACTGAGGAGCGGGGCCCTGAGTTCTCGGCTCCTCTAGGGCAGAGATTGGGAGGCCGCCATTTTCACCCTCTGCCTCCAAAGCTGTACAGAAAGCTCGCAGGGAACAAAAGCTCTGGAGAGCAAACCCGAGCAGATTACTTAGCCCGGACCGGGCAAGGGCGGGGCAATTCCGCCTCCGGCAAAGACATTTGGGAACCACGGCAACAGGCCCCTCCCCAGAAGATCAGCGAGAACAGCCAGCCAAGACCAAGTTTACCGATCAAGGAGAGCGGCAGAACTCCAGCGCTAGGGGAATAATGCACATAGAATTCATGGCTTTTTTTACCATGATTCTTTAGTCTTTCAAAGTTAATTTTCTTTTTTAACTGTCTTTTTTTTTTAATTTTTCTTTTTCCCTTTTTCAACCAACATCTTATCAATCCCTTTTTTAAAAAACATTTTTATTTTTCATATTTAGAGTCATATTCTATCCCTTCATAGTAGTTACCCGTATTTTTGGCATATATATATAAGTTGTTCTCTCTTTAAAATTTTGAGATAGTTTCTTCTAACAGATTAAAATATACCCTAAATCTCTCGTATATGGTTTTTTCTACTCCCCTGCCTGATCTCATTCTCTCCCTTTTTTTTTCTTTTTTCTTTTTTTAAATCCTCTTCTTTCTTTTTTCAAACAACTTCTTATCAATTCCTTTTATAAAATTTTTTATAATTTCCATCTTTACAGTCATATTCCATCCCTTCATCATATCAACCCTTATTTTTGTACATATATAAGTTTTTCTTTCTTTAAAATTTTGGGAGGCACTTTCTTCTAAAAGACCAAAATACACCCCAAATCTAGTGTGTGGTACTGACCTATATACCAGCCTGGTCATATTTGATCACATACTCGTTTTTTTTGTTGTTGTTGTTTTGTTTTGTTTGTTTTTGTTTGTTTATCTTTTTCTTTTTCTTTTTCTTTTTTCTGTCTTTCCGTTTCTTTTTCCACTGCTTCAGGTCTTTTCTGATTTGTTTAGAGTATATTTTCTGGGGACATTGTTACTCTGCTAGCATTTTGGCTTCTCATTAATCTATTCTCCTCTGCACAAAATGACAAGACGGAAAAAATCACCTCAACAAAAAGAACAAGAGGTAGTACCGACTGCCAGGGACCTACTCAATACGGACATTAGTACTATGTCAGATCTAGAGTTCAGAATCATCACTTTAAAGATACTAGCTGGGCTTGAAAAAAAACCCACAATGCTTTGAAACTAGAACTCAATCACAAGAGGAAAGTCGGAAAGAACTCAAATACATGGAGGCTAAAGAGCATCCTACTGAAGAATGAATGGGTCAACCAGGAAATGAAAGAAGAATTAAAAAAATACAAGGAAACCAATGAAAATAAAAACACAACTATTCACAATCTTTGGGATGCAGCAAAGGCAGTCCTAAGAGGAAAGTATAGAGCAATACAAGCCTTTCTCAAGAAACGAGAAACGAGAAACGAGAAAGGTCTCAAGTACACAACCTAACCCTACACCTAAAGGAGCTGGAGAAAGAACAGCAAAGAAAGCCTAAACCCAGCAGGAGAAGAGAAATAATAAAGATCAGAGCAGAAATCAATGAAATAGAAACTAAAAGAACAGTAGAACAGATCAACGAAAGTAGGAGCTGGTTCTTTGAAAGAATTAACAAGATTGACAAACCCCTGGCCAGACTTATCAAAAAGAAAAGAGAAATGACCCAAATCAACAAAATCATGAATGAAAGAGGAGAGATCACAACCAACACCAAAGAAATACAAACAATTATAAGAACATATTATGAGCAACTCTATGCCAGCAAATTAGATAACCTGGAAGACATGGATGCATTCCTAGAGATGTGTCAACTACCAAAACTGAACCAGGAAGAAATAGAAAACCTGAA
Organism: Neomonachus schauinslandi; assembly: GCF_002201575.2. Lineage (NCBI taxonomy): Eukaryota > Metazoa > Chordata > Mammalia > Carnivora > Phocidae > Neomonachus > Neomonachus schauinslandi. Next base: position 19,799,773 of record NC_058414.1, on the reverse strand, counting down.
CAGACCTATAACCACTGAGGAAATTGAAGCAGTCATCAAAAATCTCCCAACAAACAAAAGCCCAGGGCCAGATGGCTTCCCAGGGGAATTCTACCAAACATTTCAAGAAGAATTAATACCTATTCTTCGGAAACTGTTCCAAAAAATAGAAATGGAAGGAAAACTTCCAAACTCATTTTATGAGGCCAGCATTACCTTGATCCCAAAACCAGACAAAGACCCCATCAAAAAGGAGAATTACAGACCAATATCCCTGATGAACATGGATGCAAAAATTCTCACCAAAATACTAGCCAATAGGATCCAACAGTACATTAAAAGGAATATTCACCACGACCAAGTGGGATTTATCCCTGGCCTGCAAGGTTGGTTCAACATCCACAAATCAATCAATGTGATACAATACATTAACAAGAGAAAGAACAAGAATCATATGATCCTCTCAATAGATGCAGAAAAAGCATTTGACAAAGTACAGCATCCTTTCTTGATCAAAACTCTTCAGAGTATAGGCATAGAGGGTACATACCTCAATATCATAAAAGCCATCTATGAAAAACCTACAGCGAATATCATTCTCAATGGGGAAAAACTGAGAGCTTTCCCCCTAAGATCAGGAACGCGGCAGGGATGTCCACTATCACCACTGCTATTCAACATAGTATTGGAAGTCCTAGCCACAGCAATCAGACAACAAAAAGAAATCAAAGGCATCCAAATCGGCAAAGAAGAAGTCAAACTCTCACTCTTTGCAGATGATATGATACTTTATGTGGAAAACCCAAAAGACTCCACCCCAAAACTGCTAGAACTCATACAGGAATTCAGTCAAGTGGCAGGATATAAAATCAATGCACAGAAATCAGTGGCATTCCTATACACCAACAACAAGACAGAAGAAAGAGAAATTGGGGAGTCGATCCCATTTGCAATTGCACCCAAAACCATAAGATACCTAGGAATAAATCTAACCAAAGAGACAAAGGATCTGTACTCAGAAAACTATAAAATACTCATGAAAGAAATTGAGGAAGACACAAAGAAATGGAAAAACGTTCCATGCTCATGGACTGGAAGAACAAATATTGTGAAGATGTCAATGCTACCTAGAGCAATCTACACATTCAATGCAATCCCCATCAAAATACCCTCCGCTTTTTTCAAAGAAATGGAACAAATAATCCTAAAATTTGTATGGAACTAGAAAAGACCCCGCATAGCCAGAGGAATGTTGAAAAAGAAAAGCAAAGCTGGCGGCATCACAATTCCAGACTTCCAGCTCTATTACAAAGCTGCCATCATCAAGACAGCATGGTACTGGCACAAAAACAGACACATTGATCAATGGAACAGAATAGAGAGCCCAGAAATGGACCCTCAACTCTATGGCCAACTAATCTTTGACAAAGCAGGAAAGAATGTCCAATGGAACAAAGACAGTCTCTTCAACAAATGGTATTGGGAAAATTGGATAGCCACATGCAGAAGAATGAAACTGGACCATTTCCTTACACCACACACAAAAATAGACTCCAAATGGTTGAAAGACCTCAATGTGAGACAGGAGTCCATCAAAATCCTAAAGGAGAACACAGGCAGCAACCTCTTTGACCTCAGCCGCAGCAACTTCTTCCTAGAAACATCACCAAAGGCAAGGGAAGCAAGGGCAAAAATAAACTATTGGGACTTCATCAAGATAAAAAGCTTTTGCAAAGCAAAGGAAACAGTCAACAAAACCAAAAGACAACCGACAGAATGGGAGAAGATATTTGCAAATGACATATCAGATAAAGGGCTAGTATCCAAAATCTATAAAGAACTTATCAAACTCAACACCCAAAGAACAAAGAATCCAATCAAGAAATGGGCAGAAGACATGAACAGACATTTTTCCAAAGAAGACATCCAAATGGCCACCAGACACATGAAAAAGTGCTCAATATCGTTCGGCATCAGGGAAATCCAAATCAAAACCTCAATGAGATACCACCTCACACCAGTCAGAATGGCTAAAATTAACAAGTCAGGAAACGACAGATGTTGGTGGGGATGCGGAGAAAGGGGAACCCTCCTACACCGTTGGTGGGAATGCAAGCTGGTGCAGCCACTCTGGAAAACAGTATGGAGGTTCCTCAAAAAGTTGAAAATAGAGCTACCATATGATCCAGCAATTGTACTACTGGGTATTTACCCCAAAGATACAAAAGTAGGGATCCGAAAGGGTACGTGCACCCCAATGTTTATAGCAGCAATGTCCACAATAGCCAAACTGTGGAAAGAGCCAAGATGTCCATCAAGAGATGAATGGATAAAGAAGAAGTGGTATATATATACAATGGAATATTATGCAGCCATCAAAAGGAATGAAATTTTGCCATTTGCAACGACGTGGATGGAACTGGAGTGTATTATGTTGAGCGAAATAAGTCAAACAGAGAAAGACATGTATCAGATGATCTCACTGATATGAGGAATTCTTAATCGCAGGAAACAAACTGAGGGTTGCTGGAGTGGGGGGTGGGGTGGGAGGGATGGGGTGACTGGGTGATAGACACTGGGGAGGGTATGTGCTCTGGTAAGCGCTGTGAATTGTGCAAGACTGTTGAATCTGAGATCTGTACCTCTGAAACAAATAATGCAATATATGTTAAGGAAAAAAAAAAAAAGAAGCGGGGGGGAAGAATGAAGGGGGGGAAATCGGAGGGGTAGACGAACCATGAGAGACGATGGACTCTGAAAAACAAACTGAGGGTTCTAGAGGGGAGGGGGTGGGAGGATGGGTTAGCCTGGTGGTGGGTATTGAGGAGGGCACATTCTGCGTGGAGCACTGGGTGTTATGCACAAACAATGAATCAGGGAACACTACATCTAAAACTAATGATGTAATGTATGGGGATTAACATAAGAATAAAAAAAAAGAATAAAAAAAAAAAGAAACCATGAGCTTAATGCTCTAAAACTATATACCTGTATGAAAACTTGGAGCTACTTGATCCCACCTGCGCTCACACAGGTGCAACATGGGAAAATCCTTACGGTCACTTGCAGGAAGACCCTGTGGGGAGGCAAGACACTGAGGAGACCTTAAATGAAGCTGGATGTCTGTCCAGTCAGGTAGCCCTCTATAGGTATTGCTCCTCTTTTGCGGTACCTCCCAGCCAGACACCTGTGGCCTGTTCAAGATGTGGAATGATACCTGAAGAGTCTACTGGTGGCTTCTTCTTAAAGTACATCCTATGACATCTTGGGAAACCCTTTCTCGTGCCTAGGAAGCCCTTCCTAGCCCCTGATACACAATTACTGAGGTTCATCCTTCCCATTTTGTTGCTCTCAAAGACATAACACTACCTGAGTGGTGTCCGTTGTGGAGTATTGCTGTACTTACGGAAGACTTGTTTAGGGCACTTGATGCGTACTTATACTGCTATTTGCTGTCAGCCCAGCAGCAAGAACACAGATCTACTAAGTGCTTAAAGCCTTCCCATTCTCACACTTAGTCCCTGCTCCCACATCCTCGCCCAAGCCAGAGCCTTACCTAGGAGAGGTCACAGATGGGTCAAGGGCCTCAGGTCCAAACAAATGTAATTTAACTATTTGTTTTGCATTTGGCGAAGTCACACAGGCTCTCGAATGCCCGACCTCTGTTCTTGCCCTACTGGGTCATCCCAAAATGTTCTGAGAAGAGAGTGTTCCGCATCGAGAAGAGAGAATAAAATAGAGGGCTAAGAAAGAATGTGAAGAAATGAAAAAGCATAAAATATAAAAAATAAATAATATAAATCAAACTGTAGGTATCAGGAGTGAGATGGCAATATATCTAAAAGAGCAGCCAAGGGGTGCCTGGTTGGCTCAGTCGGTGGAATGTGTGACTCTTGAATTTGGGGTTGTGGGTTTGAGCCCCACATTGGGTGTAAAAATTACTTTAAAAACATAAAATCCTTTAAAAAAAAAAAAAAAGAAGCCAAGAGGTAAGAAAGATGTTGGAAAACTAGTGATGGCAAATATGAATCCATACACTCAGGCGTGCAAAATCATTACCTCATGTTATTTTTTTCAATCTGACTTAATATGACTTTGGTCCACATTTCCATGACCAGGCTGACAGAAAGTTTCATCTCAATTATGTTGGAAACGTCCGCTCCCACCCAATCCTATGAATGACTCCAGGGAATTTACAAACGATTGTGGGTGGCACCTCCCATCTTCAGTCGCCCCTGATTACCACTCATATTCCCATTGTCTTTGCTAGACCTTTGCAGAGCTCTTCTACTTCTTTGGGCATGTGAAACTTTGTCAAATGCTAGATGACTGTCTAAGCTCAGGCTGCTATATAACAAAGTATCATAGACTGAGTAGCTTTAAGAACAAATTTTTTTTTTTTTCCTCACAGTTCTGGAGGCTGGAAAGTCCAAGATCAAGCTTGGAGGATTTGGATCCAATGAGGAGCCTCCTCCTTGCTTGCAGAGGGCTACCTTCTGGCTATGTCCTCACACTGCAGAGAGAAAGAGAGCACTCTGGTTTCTCTTCTTAAGGACACTAATCTCACAATGGGGCTTCACCCTCATGATGTCATTTAAACCTAATTTTCTCCCAAAGTCTCTACCTCCAAATAACATCACTTTGGGGGTTAGGGTTTCAACATATGAATTTGCAGGGGGGACACAAATGTTCAATCCGTAACAGTGACTATGCAGCCAACCTTCCACTAAATTCTCCCACCTTTCCCAATGCAGCCTCAGGTCCTCACTCCCTCTGGAAACTGCTGACTTCCAAATTCATGCAAGTACTAGAAAAATCCACTTTCTCTTCTGTCACTCCTCAAAATCATTTACTTCTGTCTATTTCTTCCTAATAGAATTCCCTCCAGGATTTCAGTCTTTTGGGACCAGTTGCCAGAGAGGGAGGTTGCCTACCCAGAGGCAAAGGAATAGAGGACCTGGCTACCTTCTTGGACGTGAGGGATTGGAGAAAAAGCTGAAGGAAAAAAAAAAGCAAAAATTAGTATCTCAACAAATTGTCCTTTCCCATTAAAGTTGAAGAAATCTTGTATAATCTCCGCCAGGCTCAGCACGTTGATGAGGCAGTAAATGGATCACACAGGAATGGGGGCTTGTACTTAGACTCAGGAAAGACCAGTTATGAGGGACAATGTCTGATCAAAGACCCCTGATTCACAGTGCTAGCAATGCAACAACCCCAGCAGGTGATTGGCCAGTTCTGGATAAATAACCAAGGACTGCAATCGGCACCCAATCCATGATTAGCTATTGTCTATAATACATGTCCCAAATCTAGAAAGCTCTGAAAGATAAAAGCTTCCTGGTAATCATTTGGAAGCAGTATCTGGCCTGGTCTGTCTTGAAACAGTTTATAGGCTTTATTTGCCTTGTTTCGTATAAGTAGTCATATATTTTGCTGGAGAGAGATTCATGTGTTTGATGAAAGGGTGTAATCTCAGATTTGCTGGGTTTATTAAGTAATATATGGCCCACACGCCATATTTTCTTCATAAAATTGAAAAAAATCTGAATTCCAAAAGATTAAACTATAAGGGTTTCACAAAAATGATTGTGGAACTTGTGTGCTTGGATCTTACTGGCTCATGTGCAAAATTGTTCCAAGATAGACTCCTCAAGTCACTCATTTCCGACCACAAGGAAATATAACATCAGAACAGATGTCTTGGGTAATCCTTCTTGAGATTGGTGAACCTGAAGGCCTGGTCTCTCCTGAGGGCAGACTGAGAATAATGCATGAGGAGAGGTAGCTTGTGGCCAGGGCTCCCTGGCTCTTTGTGTGGTGTTTAAGCTTACGGGCCAAAGAAGCAATACACCCAGGATAGCAGTAACTCCCTCCCTGCTGGTTGGGCTTTATTCAAACATTAGGAATGAAAGAGGAAGCTGTGTTCTATGGCCTTGAGATGGAGGTCAAGGGTAGGAGGAGAGGGGGGGGGGCAGTCACTGTTACCCAGCATGAAGCTTATTAGCAGAAGGAGATCTTTTGGAAAACATAAATCCAGGTCTTACAACTTACCAAGGGGTTTTGCCAGGTAGAGACCACAAGCTTATTAGATCTCAGCTTTCTCTGAAAAAGATGAGATTGGGCAAAAGAAAGCAGGAAAGGAAATGAAATGGCAGGCATTTCAATAGGAAATGGGTTGTTTCTTTACATGAGAAGACGAGGGCTAATACACAAAGAGGAAATTCTCTAAGAGGTAAAAATGCAGACAAGAGCCCAAGAAAATCAAAAGGAGAGGGACTGACACATGGATTGCCTCACAGCTATTTCACAGTGTGGAAAGACATCTGGGGCTTATTATCACAGTTTGAGGAAGCAGCCATAACGTGAAGACTTTATTGGGTAAGGAAGCATAAACATGAGCTGGTTCAAATGCTTTGATGAACAAAAGAGGTGTAAATAAGTAAACAAACATGTATCATTTAAGGTCACCTAGCACAAACATACATGAAACACACTTCTCTGGGGGACATTTAGTGTGTTTCTTTTTTTTTTTTAAGATTTTATTTATTTGTCAGAGAGAGAGAGCACCCACAAGCAGGGGGAGTGGCAGGCAGAGGGAGAAGCAGGCTTCCTGCTCAGCAAGGAGCCCGTTGCGGGACTTGATCGCAGGACCCTGGGATCATGACCTGAGCCAAAGGCGGATGCTTAACCGACTGAGCCACTCAGGCATCCCTCTTATGTTGTACCATTACTGTGAGCTTTAAAAAAACTCACCACGGGATTTGACTGGGTTAGAATCTTTCATTGGCGTTTGAGACTTGGCAATCTATCTTTCCTGTAGAGATCCTCGTTAACCAGAAACACTAGAGTAATGTTTGCTCCATAACGCACATTCTCGTGAAGAGGTTCAGGAGGGGGTGTAATACTCACAGGTTGATTTCCTTAACAGATCAGGTACGATTGAAGCAAGGGTCCCAATCTCTTGTGGCAGGGTGGTCTTCTACCCCTCTGTGTCACCGGGGGTCCACAGGCATGAGCTTTAGGAAGGGCCACTGACCTACTTTCAGGAACTGCTGCTTCTCATCTGACATTACCCCCAGCATTCTTGCTAATTGTCTTTACTCTCAGCTTCTGTTTTCTCACTTTTTTGGGACTACCTCCTGAGATTACCTTCTGTTCACCTTTGGTTTGTGTTTTACTTCCTGGCTTTGGAACGTCAGCCATCTTGCTGAATCCATCTTGCTGGCTTGCCTGGCTCTCATCCAGCCTTGTCTCTGGCTAGATTCAGTGTACCCTGTTCACTCAGCTCTCTTCCTGAGAGATGCTGTATTGTTTTTTTCTCTGATTAGCCTCCTCCTTCTAAGTCACACTCTTAACCAGGCCTCTCCTTGATTATTTACACATTCAGAGACCGGAGACGCCTGATATGTCTTTCAAATTCTGCATAATACCTATCTATATTGCTGGACACTATTAATTGCTCATTAAATATTTGTTGAACGTCAATCAAACTTGTTCTCAAACTACTCACGATCAGCTGTGGTCATGAAAACACTTTGGCGAGTCAGGACTAGGGTTGGGTGATTTGTTTTGTTTTGTTTTTTTAATGAAGTGGAATGTGATAGAATGAGAAAATATCGGAGTACATCGCAAAACAGAGTATTGTTTTGTAAAATTTGGTTTTCACAAAGGTTAGGAATCCTAGGATCAGCTCTTCTTCATCCCTGTAGGTCATGGTTAAAAAATGCAGAGCGGTTGGATGAACTAGACATTTGCTGTTTTTGTCGGTCACTGGAGGACTCCATCCCCTCATTAGCGTGACTGGCTGAGGAACATGCAAGTGGCACAAACCAGTCCAATCAGAGTGCTCCTTGCAATGTTTTTCCCCTAGAGCTATAAGAAAAAACTCTTGCTTTCTAATGGAGTTGTCAAATTGTTAGACTATGATTTTAAGGCTACCTGTGGACATACTGGAGAGGCTTGGAGAGAGAGAGACTACCCCTGGTCCCAGTGTTACTCCCAGACTTTCCCATCATATGAGCCAGTGCACTTCCTTAGTTTAAATTGGAATTTGGGGGGCGCCTGGGCGGCTCAGTCGCTAAGCGTCTGCTTTCGGCCCAGGTCACGATCCCAGCGTCCTGGGATCGAGCCCCGCATCGGGCTCCCTGCTCAGCAGGGAAGCTGCTTCTCCCTCTCCCTCTGCCCACCCCCACTCGTGTTCTCGCACGTTCTGCTCTCTCTCTCAAATGAGTAAATTAAAAATCTCCCAAAAGAAAAATAAAATAAAAATAAAAAATAAACTGGAGTTTTGCCTTTTGCAACCATAAGAATCACAGCTAATGTGAAAGAACAGGGGATTTAGGCCTAATAGTGTTACGCCCCGGATATAGGACTCTTGGAGAGGATCAAAAGCTGTACAGGTCTCAGTTTTCTCTTCCTCTAAGAAAAGAGAAGCTTTAGAAAAGGCAGATGTCGGAGCTCCATGCCAGATTTAGGTTTTCTGAATCAACATCTATAGGAGTGTGGCTGAGACAGGCGTTCGTCGCTGTAAAATGACCTCACGTGATTCTGACGCACAGCTGACGTGGGTAAGTTTACATCATCGCTGAGGTACTTTAGACTAATCCCTGGCGCTCTGTGATTCTTTTGACATGCACAGTCGGATCAAATTTCCAGCCGTTGACACAGTGACGAAGGCAGACTCAGGATTCACACTATTTTTGTTGACTAGCCTGAAGTAAATGATGTCATGTGAATGCTAATAATGACTAATAAAGACGTGCTCTCACTCTTCCTAATCAGCCTTATAGAGAAGTAACACCCACCAATGCATCAATCACATTTTCTCAGTGCAGACACCCACGGAATGGTCTGCTATGATAATACACTCTCTCTCTCTTTTTTTTTCCCCCCTTCAGGGGAGGAGTATGGAAATAAAAAAATAATAAGTGCAAAAAAGTCAGATGATTAAGTTTTCTTTGTGCCATTACAAATATTTCTAGTGCCAGAAGCAACACATTTCCATTCTTTCCTGTGTCAGAGCACACGCGTAAATTGGAGTTGTTAGCCAAGTGTTAATACGCTGACCTCAGGGATCTTTCTTGAGTAATTGTTTCTTGCCCGAAGATTTCATTCTGTATAGAAAAAGCATATTTCTCTCATTAATAAAAAGACCCCACAGAGATAAGTCTCATTACCCCTACAGATTTGTGTCTATTTTCCTCTTTAGTATGCTTCGAGATAATTCATTAGTCTGTTCGTTGTTTTTCACAGGAACACTTAACAAGACTAGCAGACTTGAAATTCTTTGTCTGGGAGACTGATGTCTTGGTAAATTTTCATTATGTTCTTCTCACTCCCACTCTTCAGTGGAAAATGCAGTGAGTTACCGGCTAGCTGCAGAGATGTGCACGAGGCCCCCAAATGCACGTGTTCAATTCGGCATTCTGGGGGCTCCGGGGTAGTGGCCACAGAGCAGAGAAATAGCGTAACCTCTTCTTGAATCAAGCCCTCCTGGGACGGAGGAGGAGATGGGGACCACCAAGCAGGCAGAATGGGGCAGGAAAGATAGGAGACAATTTTGCACCGGGGGAAATAACTGTTTTTGAAATGTTAGGGTGGCCTGTCAGCCTTGACAATTTTTGTTTTCCAGATTCAGAGGAAACCAGGGTGAGTAATTATAGGCAGTGACTGTCATTGTCAAGATAGTTCTGTAATTAGAGAAACACAAAATATGTCTCATTTAGAAGCACCTCAAATAGAGGCCTGGGGACAGCCATCAGTTAGAAAAAGTTAATAAAGTCGGAACACTCAGACGCGGGTGCCGAAGCTGAAGGCTGCAACAATGTCCTGACAGGAGAGGACGTTCTGCCCTCCTTAAATCGGGGAGTTTGCTTTCAGGCAAATCTGGATGCAGCAGTCTTCATTCCTGGAAGAGGAAATGGCTCCTGGAATCTGCAGTAAAATGGAAGGAAGGGCACAGAGGCAAAGCCCACTCAATGTCTATGCGTTTTAACTCGTTAAAATTCTATTTCCTTTCTTAAGTTCATGGAATAAAAAATACTTCGGGAGAAGGAGCAAGACTCTTTCCTTAGACTCATGATACTGCTGCAACCCGTTTCCGCTCTTGTGTACGTCCAACAAGAAGGTTTCAGGGAGGTAGCTCCTGACCTAAGCAGCCAGTGTTTTAATAAACATCCAGTCAAAATCTTAGCGATCTCACGATCTGGAAAAACAAGGCACTTTCACCGTGAGAGTATGTCAGAAGAAAATGTGTATGAGTTAGGGTTGAGGAGAAATCATTTTCATCATTTACTTCATAAGCAGGAGAAGCAGCTGGGGGCAGTTACCTTGGGCCATTGGCTCCAGATTTAGCAGCACCCGAACAGATCTCCTAAATTCTGGTAAAGGCACATGGTTGGATTAACTGATTACACAAACCATCTTCTTACGTACGGTTTTTGTTGTTTTTTTAACTCAGAATATCTCTCTGATTCTTAGCACACCAGTAAAAGGAGCTTAAGAAAAAAACCGTATCTTTAACTTTTTACGTAATCACGTGCTTAAAGTGATTTTCCACACGTATGTAAAGTTCAAGGAAGTTTTTTCTTATAAAGCCAGGTGATATAGTATCCCTTCCTCCTTCACCTCTTCCTTCTCTCCTCTCTCCTTTCCTTTGAAATTTGTATTTAGGATCTGAAATTTCTCTAAGCAAAATGTGAGAACTATGTGAAAATTAGGCTAAAATGGAAAGCTTTATTTATTTTGTTTACAAACACTTTATTCATCAGTCACAAGTAGATGTGCTCTTTAAATACACTGTATCTTAGTCTGGATGTAAGAATAATTTTAAAAGTTGTGTTTATTTTTTTCTTCTCATTTTTTTAAAAACATCTATTTGTTTTAGAGAGACAGAGAGCGTGAGCAGAGGAAGGGGCAGAGGGAGAGAGAGAATCTCCAGCAGACTCCATGCTGAGCACAGAGCCCAACACGGGACTCCATCTCAAGACCCTGAGATCACAAACTGAGTTAAAACCAAGAGTGGGACACTTAACCGACTGCATCACCCAGGTGCCCCTAAAATCATGTTTAAAAAGGAAATCTAAAGTATTAAGATTTAAGATTATTCTACTAGAGTGAAGATATTTGCCCACATATGGAAATTTTTTCCTTCTCATTTAATATTGAGTGTAACAAAGTCCAGTTTTCATTCTGAGCTTGAGCCAATCACATCATAACCAGTATTCAGTTCTACACAGGAATAGTGTTAACCTGCCGGTAGGTTTGGAGGAACCTGTTGAATATTATTGATGGTAAAACGATAGTTATGGTTGTGGTTTCTAAAAAGAAGCAGCTAGAGTTTAAACTGTTATGGCCAATGAGTTGATTAAGAAAACAACATTTCTGGTTCAAATTCAAATGTAAATTGCTTATAAAGAACTTAAATGAAAAATGGTGTTTTTGTAATGGCTTATGGCAAAAAGTACCATTGAGTAGTTCCATTTCTGTTGAATTGACATCCAGAAGCTGAGCGTTATCTTTTTTTTAAAGTTTGCTTATTTTTTTTAGTAATCCCTATACCCAAAGTGTAGATCCCAAGATCAAGAGTCGCATGCTCTTCAGTCTGAGCCAGCCAGGTGTCCCTGGGCATTATCTTTATAGATAGCTCAATATATTTGCAAGACTCCTCCACCTGCAAACATGTTGGAACTACTCTTTCATTCTTCAAATATTCATTAAGATACAGACTCTCGGGGTGCCTAGGTGGCTCAGTCGGTTAAGTGTCTGCCTTCAGCTCAGCTCATGATATCAGGGTCCTGGGATCGAGTCCCATGTAGGGTTCCCCACTCAGCGGGGAGTCTGCTTCTCCTTCTCCCTCTGCCTCTCCCCCTGCTCGTGCTCTCTCTCTCTCTCAAGTAAATAAATAAAATCTTAAAAAAAAAAAAAAAGACACGAGGGTAGAGATAATGAGGACATGAAGATGAAAGAGATGTGATTTCTACCATCAAGAAGCCCAAAGTTGGGGCACCTGTGTGGCTTAGTCAGTTGAACATCTGACTCTTGATTTTGGCTCAGGTCATGATCTCAGGGTCATGAGACTGATCCTTGCATCGGGCTCCATGCTGAGCATGGAGCCTGCTTGGGATTCTCTCTCTCCCTCTTTCTTCTGCCCCTCCATCCCTCCCCCACAAAAAGAAGCCCGAAGTTTAGCCAAGAAGAAAGACATTTGTATACATGTGTGTTAGGTTCAGACATGGAAACATATCTAAATGCTTAGGAGAGTCTAACTCTGCCAGGGAGAGTCAAATGAAAGTTCCAGAGAGTATTTGATGTTTTAGTTGAGTCGTGAGGAACAATTAGAAGTCTCACAGGCAAACGAGAAAGCTCCAGAAGGGTGAAGCACCTGTGCAAAAGCTTGGAGTGATACATGAATGTTGGAGAGGAGCAATTGGTTTAATTTGGCTAGAACAGAGATCAAAAACTTGGAGGTTAACTAAAGATAAGGAGACAAGAAGGGTAGATGGAGGTCAGATGGAGTTTGCATTTTATCCAACTGGTCAGCAATTCTTAGCCTGAGGAAGCGCACACGTACCACACTGCAAAAAACATTCCAGGATGATTCATAGATTTCCTTTCCCCATTTCCCACCCCCTACCCAAGTCTTCAGGTTAAGAACCCTTGCTGAAGGCAGTAGGGACCACTCAAATATTTTAAGCCAGAGAATGATACAATAAAATTTGTGGTTTAGAAAAACTAATCTTACAGCAGAGTGGAGACTATTACTTGATCACCTCTCATGCACCAGGTTTGAAGGACAGACTGGAGGCAAAAAGATCCATTAACATCTCACTCAGCTCAGTTTCTTTAAAATCTGGCTCTCGATCCCATAGGTAATTAAAACACACGAGAAGAACATCAGGATGCAAGTGGTGTGTGTATATATCTGGTTTCCAACCTAGCTCCTCTCAACTGCCACACCAATTGACTTTCCTCCTGGCTCATGTCCTTTTGATACACTGCCTAGATTCTGACTAAGATCTCTCATTTTGTAGGAAATCCCACAGAGTAATAACTGGTTACAAGCCCCCCTTTTGGCACTGCCTCAAGACCTCCCACGTCAATGTGTGTTCCTCTGAGGCTGCTCAAACCAGATTTCCTCCAGTTCCATTAGCTGGCTTCAGACAGTAAGGAGGCCAATGTCACTTCTAGGTGAGAGGTGACACAAGATTAAACAGAGATGGGGGGTGGAGGGTGGGAATACAGATGGGTCACAGGAAGAATTAAAGGGCCTTAGCCATGGGGGCACCTGAGTTCAGGATCAGTTCTCAGGGTCCTGAGTTCAAGCTCCATGTTCGACGTAGAGCCTACTTTTTAAAAAAGGGCCTTTGACACCAGTTGGATGTAGAGGATGAGGATGAGGGTGTGACATGAATGACTTTCAGGTTTCCAGCTCAGAGAATGGGGTGTTTATAAAGGATATAAGAGAAAGAGGAAGTGTGCCTAGTTGGCTCAGTTGGTGAAGTGTGCAACTCTTGATCTCCGGGTTGTGAGTTCGGGCCGCACATTAAGTGTAGAGATTATTTAAAAATAAAATCTTTTAAAAAAAGAGAGGAAGAGGAAAAGATATACAAGGGCGATTTTGGACCTGCTGATATTGAGCTTCTTCAATTCATCCAGGTTCTGTAGGGCATGTTCTGCCTGTCCATTAAATGTTAATGAATCCTAGGGTTTGATTCTTACTTACCTGGTCTTACCCTCGCACACAGACTCTGCACGATCCCATTCATTCTCATGGCTTCAACCACCACCTGCTTGAATGTTGTTCTCTCTGCTTCCAATCTCTCCCCTTTATAAGTGGATAATAGGAACTCAATAAATATTCATCAAGTAAATGAATGTATGGTTGACTGAACCTTTCTTCCATAATGCCCTAAGAGTTCTCTTTCTAAAATGTAAATATGAGGGGCGGCTGGGTGGCTCACTTGGTTAAGCGTCTGCCTTCAGCTCAGGTCATGATCTCAGGGTCCTGAGATCTGGCCCTGCATCAGGCTCTGCACTCAATTCCGGGTATACTTGTCCCTCTCCCTCTACTCGTCCCCCCGTTTGTGCTCATTCACGTGCTCGCATGCTCTCTTTTTCAAATAAATGAATAAATAAAATCTTTTTTAAAAATTGAATTTATAGGAGAGAAGGAGTAAGATAGGCCTTTAACCATGGGACCCAGAAGCTAATGGCCTGAGAGAGCATTGGAACATCCTATTAAAGGCATAGATAATGTGGAAGCTTGGAGGTAATACTTTACAAGAATGGAAGTAAGTAATATAAAACCCTGAGTCAAGGAACTTAATGGAGTGTTGTGTCTTCGGTGGGAAAAATAAATGGGTCCAGGAACAAAGGGGTGAAAGGAAGAGTGGCTCTGCTTGCCATCACTCCCAAGTAACTCCCATTGTTTTCCATGCGAGGCATTGGTGTTTCCTATCCATGCAACTCTGACCTCTGCAGGCTTAGAAGTTCTAATTCCAAAAGGGGGAAGAGTTCCACCAGGGGACAAAGGAAAAGTCCCATTGAATTATAAACTATGACTGCCATGGATCCTTGAGCCAAGGGGCCATCAGGTAAGAAGGGGAGTTGCCATCCTGGCAAAGGCAATTGACTGTAAGCATGAGTATCAGTTTAGCCACGAACCCAGCTGGAGTGGCAGGGGCATAACTCACCCCCTAACCTTCTCTGCAAAGTTCCTCCAGGAAGAGATGCCTCCAGAATAAATATAAACGAGGGTTATCCGAGTGGCACAGCGGTAGATGCTGTGAGGCACTGCCCAGATCCCTCTTCAGTAAAGGGTTGGTTGCACTAGTTGCTGGGAGTGCTAGCTGCAGATGACCTTCAGCTGTCCACCCTTCCAGGGATTGCCTGCGGACAGTGGCTTTGCCCAAGGTCATGCCCCTTCCCAGCGCAGCCCACATATGATAATCAATTAGTGAGGAAGTATAAAAGCCTGGCTATCCTGGCACATCTTGGGCTAAATTTGAAGGTCCATTCCGGCTCGAGTTCTCCTTCCAGTCAGCCAAGGCTGTTGGGCTACATCGAAGCTCCACGTCTCCCCCTTCCAGTCCCTCTTCCTTCCTCTACCTTCCACAGGTATTGATCTTAAGGACTCTTTTTAGCAAACATATGCATGCTTCTGCTCAGATTCTGAACTTAAGATTCTGCTCCCCACGGAACCCAACCTGGGACGCTTCCTTAATGACAATTCACATCATTAGTTCTGGATAAGTGTTCTCTTCACACCACTGTTCATCCTTTCTTCAGACCTGGGATCAGTCCTCCTTGGAGACTGAAAGTCCTTGGTTTCAGTGCTCATCGGGTCTTTTGCTCATGGGGTCCTCTTCCAGGTGGAAGTCCATCTGGCCTGCCATCTTCTCTCAGCCAGTTTCAATCATTCACATTTTCCCCAGCATGATTTCTATTAGGACGTGGAGCCTTGGAATATCCTACTATTCTGGCCAGGGGTTACATTGCATTCAGAAGACCACACAGAAAAGGAAATCCAATTCAACTAATGTTTATTGAACAGCTACTGCCGAAGAGATACCCAGCTACCATCTGGGAGTTTACAGAGATAAATTAAGTCTTTTCCCAAAGAGCATACAAAAATGTGCTGGACATGCAATTTTCTCTTTTGAAGACTAACCCAGGAGCAGCAGAACGTTTTAGGTTTTTACACATTACATGCTTCCTTTCCTTCGGAGTGTAACTATTGCTGGGAGCTTCAAAAGCAACATTCAGAAAGAGGGACTGAACTCATCCCAGCCTCCATGCCTTTCTGTCTTGCCAACCACAGGATCAGACATCCAGCAGTTTTTCTCACAGAGATGCTTCAAGCCTGAGTCCATTAACAGACTAAACACCATGATTGGTGGTCTCCTGCCTTATCTTCACTGGGTGGTAGATGAGAATGATGATTCCATCCAGGGTGCTCATAGACAAGTACCAAGAAGGCTGGGTGGCCCTAAGAGTCTATTTCCATTGACCCATGTTTAAGCACAGCAATTAAAGAGGTCAGGGCTCAGAATCCTGGCTCTAGACAAGCAAAGTCACATTCAGCACTGTACACTCTTACACACACGCCACACTGAAAGGCACTACGGGAAGCCTCCCTCAGAGACCAGTTGCTATCCTGTTAAATACCCTAGATTATTTTATCAGAATAATAGGTGTAACTTCACACAGGCAGATTGAAGGGGGCTATAACATCAGTTTCCTTGTTTGTAAAGTAAGCATAATAATGCCTATCCAGCCTGCCTTACAGTTTATTTTGCTGGTCAAATGAAAACATATGAGTTCATGTCATAAAAACTGAGGCACTAAGCCAATGATCTCAATCACATAGCCCAGAGACAGGCTTGGTTGTGACAGAACAGTATTTCAGTGTTTTGACATTTGGGTGCCTTCAGATGAGTGACAGTCCCTAACAGATTTAACACCTGGTAGGATTCATTAATTTATATAAACTGCCTGGCCCTGAAGGCCTTTGAGCTTATAATTCTGCTTATGCAAACGTAAGATCTTAATATTATCAATGCTTTAAAAGAAACTCCTACTATTACAATGTGCATGCATCCTTAACAATGTCTAATACGTGACAGATAAATCTCTTTCTTTTTTTAAGATTTTACTAATTTAGGGGCACCTGGGTGGCTCAGTCGTTAAGCGTCTGCCTTCGGCTCAGGTCATGATCCCAGGGTCCTGGGATCGAGCCCCGCATCGGGCTCCCTGCTTGGCGGGAAGCCTGCTTCTCCCTCTCCCACTCCCCCTGCTTGTATTCCCTCTCTCGCTGTGTCTCTCTCTGTCAAATAAATAAATAAAAAATCTTTAAAAAAAAGATTTTATTTATTTGTGAGAACCCGGGTGTAGGGCAGAGGGAGAGGGAGAAGCAGACTCAGAGGGGCTCGATCCCAGGATCTGGAGATCATGACCTGAGCCAAAGGCAGACGCTTAACCCACTGAGCCATCCAGAGGCCCCAGACAACTATCTTTCTGTATCAACCATAAATTCATCCCATTTGATTGTGAACTCACTGGAGAGAAATACAGTATCTTATTATTATATTTCCAAAGGCTCAGATGGTGTCTGGACATTGCAAATACTCAATAAATACTTGTTGGGCCTAATTGAACCAGATGGTGGGGAAAGTGGGTCATTATAATAGGGTAGATGTTAAAGAGAAGCAAGACATGGAAATGCAAAAAAAAAAAAAAAAAGTTATGGAAACATGAAAAATGTGGAAATACCTGTAGAGAAAAGAAGAATGCTATAACAACAAATACTGAGCACCAAGTGGACATGGGGACACAACCAGGACAATTTCAACTCCAGGGGTCAGGTTCAGGGCAGGGGAAATGGAGCAGGTCTCTGAAAGACAAGACACTGGGAACTGTGTCTGTCCCGTATTAGGAAAGCGCAGCTTCGGAGGGCTGCTGACTGGCAGGCGGTATCTGGGCTTGCTGGCCAGACACATACTGGGCTGGCTGCATGTGTGTGCAGGTGCCCAGTTTAGGATTATGACCTTAGCTGTCTCTGCAGCTTACATAAGATGCCAGTCTAAATATTAGGGTGTTCGGCTCACTTCTGCTCTGGATGCAAAGTGCCCAAATCAAGATTACGTCACCCAGCCCTGTATGTACAGATGGCCAGGTTATGGTTTATTAGCCTCCGATCTTTCTCCCTTCTTCGACTTCACATCAGCAGTTCCCCAAGGCCTTTGCTCTCCCCCAGCAGTAAGCCACAGCCTAGACCCGGGCGTAAACTTCCAGCATTCCACGCCACAGTCTGGACTTTTGGTCTAGACACCTTTTGGCTTCCAGACTCCAACCCCTTTCTGCCTCCACTCTTATTATTATTACATTGGGTTTGTCTCTCCATCTGACATGGCACCCACTTGTTTTTCAAATCAAATTAAAATGCCATCCTTCTCTTCCCACAGAAACCTCCTGCTGTCTTCATTCATGCCCAGGCATGCCCTTTGCTCCATCAGGTCGTTCCCCCTGCCCTCATCGTCTGCCTCTCCTAAGGCTGGGCCTAGTCTAGTTCCCATTTGCAGTGGGCTCCCCACTTTTCTTCACCAACCATTTGTCATTTTAATTTTAATTTCATATTTTAATTTTGAAATGTGGGCTTATGGGTGCTTTTCGAATGGTCTGGCATAGGAAGGCATCGACTCAGAAAGTCACTGGCTTATCTATCTGGGTAGATGAGATGGCCTTGTCTCTTTGGGAAGGACACACATCCCATGGCGAGGAAGGAGGAGGATTCCTGCATGTGCTACCACGCTGACCATCCACAGGAGGTAGGTAGAGGAGGGTAGGCAGAGCAAAAGTACCTTCACCTGGGCAGGCGGTCAGCAAACTAGGGCCTGGTGGTCAAATTCAGCCTGCCACCTGTTCTTGTAAATGAGACTTTATTTGAGCACAGCCACACTCATTCATTTACATACTGTTTATGCTTGCTTTCATGCTACAATGGCTCAGCCGGGTAGTTGCAATAGAGACCATATGGCCTGCGAAAAGGAAAATTGAAAATCAGTATCGAGCCCTTTGCAGAATGTTTGCCAATACCTGACCTAAAGTTCCCTTATTTTAGCCTGTCTGGTCTCCTCCGATGAGGCTGTAGCCTGCTTAAGAACGTGCCCATATTTCTCCCGTTGCGACTTGTAATACACCCCGTACAGTGGAAAAGTGGAATTTCTGATTGAATAACAGGCGTTCATCCAAGGAAATTTTTAAGTGCACCAGATGAGCAGGAGAATCTAGAAGTGATTTCTATTTTATGTGATGGAAAGGCTATTTCCATGCCTTTTCTTCTCAATACATTGAATTTTTGAAGTTTTACTCCACAGGGACACCATGATAAAAACATCTCAAACTTTGTTGAAGAGGTTTCCAGAAGACATGATCTCTTTGAGGAAAGAGACTCTCTGGTTCACTGCTGTGGCCCTTGTCCTACGGCAGCGCTGGGCACAGAGATGCTCTACGGATATTAGTTAAATGAATGATGAATAAATGAGCTTCCTCTTCTTGTTGCAAATAATTTGATTTAAAATATGTTGTTTGAAAACATATGTAAACTTGAATTTCACAATGTTCACAACTCCATGGTTAATTAAATAACACCTGGGCATATGTTTGTTTGGAAAACACCAGCATATTTGCAGGGAGATCATCTGAAAAGCAAGTGCTGATATAAGGAGCCCATCAGGCCAGTTCTGTGTATTATGAAGAACCCCCTTTCCATCCCAGAACAAATAGCATTACTCTCAGAATGAACATAGACAACCTCCATTTATTATTATTATTTTTTAAATATTTTTATTTATTTATTTGAGACAGAGAGAATGAGAGAGAGAGAGCACATGAGAGGGGGGAGGGTCAGAGGGAGAAGCAGGCTCCCCGCAGAGCAGGGAGCCCGATGTGGTACTCGATCCCGGGACTCCAGGATCATGACCTGAGCCGAAGGCAGTCGCTTAACCGAGCCACCCAGGCGCCCACTCCATTTATTTTTTTTTAAGATTTTTAAATTTTTATTTATTTGACAGAGAAAGAGAGAGAGAGAGAGAGAGCAAGAGAGGGAACACAAGCAGGGGAAGAGGGAGAGGGAGAAGCAGGCCCCCCACAGAGCAGGGAGCCCAATTCGGGGCTGGATCCCAGGACCCTGGGACCATGACCCGAGCCGAAGGCAGACGCTTAACGACTGAGCCACCCAGGCGCCCCTAGACAACCTCCATTTAAAACACAGGGTGCATTTCAGAATTCCACTTATAAGTCAAGACTTTGACAGGTGTTTCCACATAGAAATGCTCTTATATGGAAAGGCTAGGTTCTAGTCCAAAAACACCATTGTAGCGAGGAGGGCGTTGTTTAGAAGAAAACAAATCTGGGTCCAATCAATCTTGGCTCTGTCACTGATCAGCTGACTTGGGCAAGTTATTCTCTCTTGCCAAGCTTCTGGGGCTTGATTTTGTTTTGTTCTTAATCTGTAAAGTGGGGGAGAATAACACGTTTCGTTGGAAGCATTAAATGTGATCATATACATGAATTGACTTTCACAATTCCTGGCACATATTAGATGTTTAAGAAATTTAGCTTCCCCTTGTTTAGGCAGCGTTGGACTTGAACTTGAAGCCACCCCTTCCTTTCTGCGGGCCTCCTTCAGCTCTAGCACCTTTGCTCCGTGGAGATCAGTGATCTAGATCCATGTCCAGGTCTACCTCATTTCCCAGAGCACTGCAAGCTCCGGAATAACTGAAAATCTTGTTCCCTCATTCAGTTGATCTTGCTCAGGTGTTCTCTGACACCCAGGCAATGTGATTGAGTTAACTTACACTACAGTGCTAATGGCTCACCAAACATTGTTGGTATTTTCAAAAAGAACTACAAGATCACCCAGATGAATCTCTAGCAGTCCAACTAACATGCAGGCAGAGGAAGTGCCATTCCATTTCTTCCTCCTAAAATGATCCTTCCTCTGGGTAGCTCAGTTGGTTAAGTGTCCCACTCTTGATTTCGGCTCAGGTCATGATCTCAGCGTTGTGGGATCAAGCCCCACATTGGGCTCCACACTGGGCATGGAGCCTGCTTAAGATTCTCTCCCTCTCCCTCTGCTCCTCTTTCTCTCAAAAAAAAAAAAGAAAAGAAAAGAAAAGAAAAAAAATTTTAAAAACCTAGAGGGTTCTGAAATCAATTTTTATTTGCAGAGATCCCAAATGCAAATACCTACGGTGTTAGACAGGTAACACAAAAGGTAAAGTTCTAGGTGACTATGGGGGGGTCCATAGCCAAGGATACTGCCTGTCCTTCCTAAAGGCAGTCAAATTCAAAATTCTGCATTTGTCGCTTTCCCTTTCAGGTAAAAAATGAGAAAATAAAACCTCCCTATCTCATTTGCAACATTCAAGCATATTTTATACTTAAAAGATAGGGAGATCTCTCCTTCTGTCTCCCTTGTTTCTTCTTGCTGGTTGAAGCGCATATAGAATAGCTGGAACTCTGACAGTTTTCTTGAACTGTGAAGCGGTTAAAAGAACCTAAAGCTAACTGAACCTAAGCTGACTGAAGAGTCTTCAGACCTCCTGGGACCTACCACCTCTCCTGACAGCCCCCCAGTCCAACCAACTTTTGAAAGTCTGTGCTCAGAAAGCCGAGAAGACTGGGAGCATGAAGTTATCCATCTTCCACGTGGCCAACCCTGAGGCATATTTCTCATGGGCCTATGTCACCTGGTAAGCTGTGCCCAATCACCAAGGGCCACGATGAATTTCTACCCGGTCAGAATAGCCTTCAAATTCACCCTTCTAAATATTGGCCTGGGCATCAGACCTGAGATGAAAGAGAGGGACATACCATGGCCTTATAAGGGACAAAGAAGTAGTCACTCTACACTGGATAAAATGTAGAGTGTAAAAAGGGAAATGTCCACAGGAAAAACCACTTCAAGTGGAAGGACCAAAAGCTAGAAGAAAGACTACATGGAACAACACACCTGTTGTCTCACTGATAGAGGAGATTTAGGGAAAGGAATGTATTTACCTAATTGGAATGCTCAAGCAAGTTTCTTTATTCATTCATTTATTCATTCGTTCATCCGTTCATTCGTTCATTCATCCACAAGTATGTCTTGAGCTTCAACGACTTTCCTGGCCTGTGGTATGGGAGATAAGAGGAAAGGGTCTTTATGTAGTAAATTCTAACCAGAAGATTGACAATTACCACAGTGTGTCAATTGTTTTAGAGGAAGTAACTCGAGGTGTGCTAGGAGTTAGAATAGCAGTATCTTAGTGTGTCTGGGAAAGGATGGAAGTTTTGACAGAGGGTGATATTCTGTGCTAATCCTTGAAGAAAGAAGAGCTTGCCAGCACTGACTTCCCAAGGGCTTGGTTTATTGAAACTGTGCGCCGCCAATTAATTAGCAAAGAAAGACTATCTCCTCTCCCCAAACTCAAGTAATCAACACTTTAATGAATTTCTTTTTGCTTACATATTATTTTCTTCAGACTGCTTTATTTTATTTATTTTTAAAAAATATTTTTATCTATTTATTTGACACAGAGAGAGAGAGAGCACAAGCAGAGGGAGCGGCAGAGGAAGAGGGAGAAGCTCAGCAGGGAGCCCCACACAGGGCTCAATCCTAGGACCCTGGGATCATGACCTGAGCTTAAGTGACTGAGCCACCCAGGTGCCCCGAAAGAGAATCTTAAGCAGGCTCCATGCCCAGCATGGAGCCCAAGGTGGGGCTCATCTCATGACCCCGAGATCATGACCTGAACTGAAAGCAAGAGTTGGACGCTTAACCAACTAAGCCACCCAGGCACCCCAGAGACTGCTTTATTTTAAACTAGAATGAGTATCATTTAGGGTTCACTTAAGCTGCTCATAACAACCAAACCAAATCAGCAACATATCACATTTTTTAATTATTAAAAGTCCACAGAAGTGGCTTAAACAAGATAGGAATATACCTTTGTACTTTCTTCTCTTGCAAAGGAAGCCTGGAGGTAAGAACACCAGGGCTGGATGGGTAGCTTCATGGCTGTCAGGCATCTTGGCCTTTTCTGTTTTGCGGCTGTATAATGCTTACCGTGCCGCTTCACGGTTCAAGAAAACTGTCAGAGTTCCGGCTATTCTATATGCGCTTCTACCAGCAAGAAGAAACAAGGGAGACAGAAGGAGAGATCTCCCTATCTTTTAAGGATATTTGGTAAAAGTTCCCTGGATAAGTCAGCTCATGTGTCACTGGCCAGAACTTTGTCTCAAGGTTAGTATGCATGGCAAGGGAGGCTGGGAAATGTAGTCTTTTAGCTAGCTGACAAGCTGTCAAACTAAAAATTGAGCTTGTTACTAAGGAAGAAAGGGTGAACGGATATTTGGAGGCAAGCAGCAGTATCTGCCACAGGTTGTCAGCTCACCTGGGCTTGAACACACAGTGCCTGAAGACCACATCACAGTCTCCTAGAGCCCCAGAGTGGCAACCTAGTGGAGCAAGGCCGATGGCGTAAAAGTTACATGAAAAGTGGATACTGTGTAAAATAAGTTTGGGGGAAACTGTGTTACAAAGTTAGACAGGTTTCCTTGTTGTAGGATTTCTCAGAATCCTTTATTTACTAATGTCCATTAGGAATCCCTAAAAGGTCCCAGGGAGCTCTATGACAAATTTCCCATATATACTTAACAGGTAAGTAATTTATCTAAAAGTCTTTTTTCTTCCCCCAAGAGATTTTAATGGGCTTAGTGTTCCACTGGATATATTTTGAGAAATGCTCATTTAGTGAAAAGACGGTGGGCTTTGCAACCAAACTGAGATATAAATCCCTGCTTTTACTTACTAGTAGTGTATCTCTTACAGTTGGTTGTTTTTTTTTTTTTTTTGAACATTTTATTTGTTTGACAGAGAGAGACACAGAGAGAGAGGGAACACAAGCAAAGGGAGCGGGAGATGGAGAAGCTGGCTTCCCACGGAGCAGGGAGCCTGATGCGGGACTCAATCCCAGGACCCTGAGATCATGACCTGAGCCGAAGGTAGAAGCTTAACAACTGAGCCACCCAGGCGTCCCTACAGTTGGTTTTGAGGATAAGATAAAGTAACATTAGAATTAATCCAAGTATAGTCCCTAGCAAATAACATGCATCTATTTTTTTAATGAATAGAATTGACTTTTTAGAACTGTCTTAGATTTACAGAAAAATTGAGCAGCTAGTACAGAGTCTTTATGTATCCCCTCTATACGGTTTCCTCTACTATTAACTACATCAGTGTGGTAATTTGTTAACAATTAATGAACCAATATTGATACATTATTATCAACTAAAGTCCATTGTTTATTCAGGCTTCCTTAGTTTTTCCCTAATGTCATTTTTCTATTCCAGGGTCCCACGCGGAATACTAAATTACATTTAGTCTTCGTGTCTCCTTAGGCTTCTCATAGCTGTGACAGTTTCTAAGATGTTCTTTGTAAAAACAAGGAGTTTGGGGGCACTGGATGGCTCAGTTGGTTAAGTATCCGACTCGATTTTGGCACAGGTCATGATCTCAGGGTTGTGAGATCGAGCCCCACATCGGTCTCTGCACGGAGCATAGAGTCTGCTTAGGATTCCCTCTCTCTCTCTCTGCTCCTCCCCACCCACTCTCTCTCTTTTTCTCTCTCTAAAAAAAATAATAATAACAACAAATTAAAAAAATACAAAGAATTTTGAGGAGTTCTGGTCAAGTATATTATAGGATGCCCTGCTATTGGAATTGGTCTGATGTTTTGCTCATGATTAAACCAGAGTTATGGGTTTTGAGAGGAAGATCACAGAGGTAAAGTTCCATTTTCATATCATATGAAGGTTACATTCTATCAACATGATTTGTGACTATTGAAGTTGACCCTGATCACCTGACTGAAGTAGTGTTTGTCAGGTTTCTCCATTGTAAAGTTGCCCTTTCCTTCCGCTTTCCACACAGTACTTTTGGGAAGGAATGTTACTATGTGAGCCCACACTTAAAGAGTGAGGAATTACACTACCCCTCCTTTGAGGTGAAGGATCTACACAACTTAGTTGAACTTCTGTATGGGAGATTTGTCTCTTCTCACCAGTTTGTTAATTTATTCAATCATTTGTCTATATCAATATGGACTCAGGGATATTTCTTTAAACTTTGGATTATAATCCAATACTACTTTATTTTGTTGCTTAGATTGCTCCTGCCTTGGTCATTGGAAACTCTTTCAGTTGGATCCTGTGTCCCTTTGACATAACCCCATTGATGTGGGTTGTTTTGTTTTATTTTGAACATTTCCTTCTTTTCTGGCACAACACGATGCTCCAGACACCTCTTATATATTTCCTTTCCCCGTCCTAGAATCAATCATTTCTTCTAAGATCCCTCTTCCTTTTATTGGAAAATGGTTTTAGAAACCCGTACTAAATGCTAGATGTGCTCATTGCTATTAGAGTATCATTTTTTAAAAAAGATTTTTGTTTATTTGAGAGAGAGAGTGCACAAGCTGGAGGAGGGGCAGAGGGAGGAGCAGACTCCTTGCTGAACAGGGAGCCTGATGCAGGACTCGATCCCAGGACCCCAAGATCATGACCTGAGCCGAGGGAAGGTGCTTAACCAACTGAGCCACTCAGGTGACCCAGAGTATCATTTTTTAAAGGCTCTGTCAGCTGACAGAGAAAAGAAGTATATACATGTATACTGACCTACGTATATGCACATATCTATAAATATTTCTGTAAGTAACCATCTTATCTGTATGAAGTTAAACATGAGCTCTTAGTGATGTCTCCAACTCTAATACATTACCACAAAGATCATTCTAGCTTTCTCCCCTTGCTGATCTGTCAGTTTCCCCTCCAGCAGTAAGATATCTGACTCCCACCATCAACCATCCATTTACTTAATTGTCCAATTCCAGTAAACATGTATAGCCATCTCTGAATTGTTAACCCATACTCCTGTGGGAAACAACTCTAGACTAGAGTACATTATTTATGTGCAGTTCCTTTTGCCTTTCATGTTACATTCATTTCCAACGTTACTTAGGTCAGTACCTTTTCCCCACCACCTTCAGGGAGGCTGTTTCATACATTTGTAATACGATTAGATTCTCTTTTCTTTTTTTTTTTAAGATTTTATTTATTTATTTGACAGAGAGAGACACAGCGAGAGAAGGAACACAAGCAGGGAAGTGGGAGAGGGAGAAGCAGGCCTCCCGCTGAGCATGGAGCCTGATGCAGGGCTCGATCCCAGGACCCTGGGATCATGACCTGAGCCGAAGGCAGATGCTTAATGACTGAGCCACCCAGGCGCCCCTAGATTCTCTTTTCACAGATTGCTTTTTTCCTGGGATCTTCAAACCTCCTAAATGATTTTTTAAAAAATATGTCCACATCAAGTCACTGTTTGTGTTGTAGAATTCTATGGGTTTTGACTAATGCATAATGTTATGTATCCACCATTACAGTACCATACAGAAGAGTTTCACCACTGTAAAAATTACCCAAGCTTCACCTATTCATTCCTTCTGCTCTCCCATGAACCTCTGGCAACCACGATCTTTTTTATTGTCTCTATACTTTACCTTTTCCAGAATATCATATAATTGGAATATAATTCCAGAATATCATATAATTGGAATCATACAGCCTTTCCAAACTGACTGTGTTCGCTCAGCAATATGCATTTAAGTTTCCTCCGTATCTTTCTGCAGCTTGAGAGCTCATTCATTTTTATTACTAAATAATATTATATTGTATGGATGTACCACAGTTTGTTTATTCATTGCCTGTTGAAAGACATCTTAATTGCTTCCAGGCTTTAGCAATTATGAATAAAGCTGCTATAAACATTCCTGTGCAGGTTTCTGCATAGACATATTTTCAACTTAATTGGATAAATACCTAGGAGCACAATTGCTGAATCATATGCTAAGTCTATGTTTAGCTTTGTAAAAAACTGCCAAACTGTGTTCCAGAGCTGTAATACCATTTTGCATTCCTACCAACGATGAAGGAATATATATCCCTGTTGCTTCACATCTTTGCCAGGTTAGTGTTGTTTAATATTCTCAGTTTTTTTTTTTTTTTAATTTTAGCTGTTCTAATAGAGGTGTAGTCATATCTCATTATTGTTTGAATTTGCAATTCCCTAATGACAAATGATGTTGAGCATTTTTTCATATACTTATGTGCCATCTCTATATTTTCTTAGGTGAAGTGTCTGTTCAGATATTTTGCCCAATTTTTTCTTGGGTTGTTGGTTTTCTTATTGTAAAAAAAATTTTTTTTAAGGTTTTTATATATTTACTTGAGAGAGCACAAGCGGGGTGGGGGGGAGTGGCAGAGGGAGAGGGAGAAGTAGACTCCCTGCTGAGCAGGGAGCCCAACTAGGGGCTCCATCCCAGGACCCCATGATCATGATCTGAGCTGAAGGCAGACTTAACCGACTGAACCCAGGCACCCCTAAAAATTTTTAACAAAAAAATTTTTAAGTTTTTATTTAAATTCCAATTAATATACAGTGTAATAATCAGTTTCAGGTGTACAATTACAGTAATATCAGTTTCAGGTGTACAATTTAGTGATTCAACACTTACAACACCCGGTGCTTAGCAGAACAAGTGTACACCTTAATCCCCATCACCTATTTAACCCAGCCCCCCACCTACCTCCCCGCTGGTAACCATCAGTTTGTTCTCTATAGTTAAGAGTCTGTTTCTTGGTTTGTCTCTCTCTCTCTCTTTTTTTTCCTATGCTCATTTGTTTTGTATCTTAAACTCCACATATGAGTGAAATCATATGGCATTTTGACAAAATTTTTTGACAAAAAGGGTATAGTCATAGTTGGGATGTATTGTTTTTATATACAGTAGTACTGTAAAGAGTTTTCCTTAAATATTATTGACTAGGTCTTATTCAAGAAGATAATACATAGTTATTGATTTTAAGCATAATTATTTTATTCTGAAGCTTACCTGATCTTCCAGACTTTTCTGATTCATTTCTTTTATGTGTTAACTCTTATTTCCATTCAAGTTTTTCCTTAAAATTTTTCCTCCTTTAGAACAACCAGAAAATAATCTATTTTATGTATACAGATAAAGACTGGCTGAAATTATATGAGTAATGGAAGTGTAGAATCCGACTTCCAACTCCAAAATATTCTACTTCTACAATATTCATTCATTAAAAATAGGAAGATAAAATTAGAGTAATCCAAAAGATTTTTTAAAAGGCATTTTTAAAAATTGCTTTGCACAGATAATAATAAGTAGATTTCATTATAGAGCCTTCATTGTAAAGCCAAAGGAATAGAAAATAAATGGTGGCAGTCCAGGAACAGTTGATAGGGGCAATTAATATTCATAACAGCCATCTTATAGCTATAAAATATTACTGATTGTTATAGCTAGTATATAAAATCCAATTGACTTCCTCGGGATTACCACAGTAATGTCATTATAGTCTGAAATCATGTTATAAAACTGTAATTATGCTGGCCTAAATAAAATGAGAGTTTGTACCTGAAAAAAAAATTAATCCATTTATTTTTTGCATTTGACTTAACTCAAATGCCTCATATCTAAGCTGTACATCACATAGTCCTATTAGAATCGTACAAACTTAGTAGAAAACCCAAGTACTAACCAAGGTGCCATCTATGGGAAATCATTGAAAATGCAAAGGTTGGGCGCCTGGGTGGCTCAGTTGGTTAAGCCACTGCCTTCGGCTCAGGTCATGATCCTGGAGTCCCGGGATCGAGTCCCGCATCGGGCTCCCTGCTCGGCGGGGAGTCTGCTTCTCCCTCTGACCCTCCTCCCTCTCATGTGCTCTCTGTCTCTCATTCTCTCTCTCGCAAATAAATAAAATCTTAAAAAAAAAAAAAAGAAAATGCAAAGGTTCTCTCCTGCCAGAATATCTGGTTAAGAGGAAACAAACCTATAGGATACTGAGATGGAGGACACGTAGGAGCAAAGTCACAAAAAGGCAAAGCAAAATATAGAATCAAAGGAGCTAGTTAATTACTACTTCTGAGTTCAATGAATGGAGTAAACTGCATAGTTCAAGAAATGAGTTCCCACCCTCATTTGTATATGGTTTTGTAGTTTTCTATGCACCGAATCAATGAAAGAAAAGTCTGCAAGAAGTTCTTTCTGTATGTCTGAATTGTCAAGGGGGCATTTTGATGAAATCAAGACTCTCAAAAAGAGTTAAGAGATCTGGGTTCAAGTCCAGTCGCCACTTACCAGTTCTGTAATCTTGGGTTATAATATTGGAAGTGTGGGCACTGGACGCTGACTCCCGGATGTGAATTTTCACCATTTCTTCCTCTCCCAGTTCCTCTCTCTTCCTCAAGACCTCCTACCCACTTTCTAGCTTCTTTCCCCAACATGTCCTTAACTCCTTTCCTCTCCCTCCTATTTCTCTCTCTTCCACCTCTGCCCTTTGTGCTTTCTCCTTTTCCTTCCCCTATCACTGTTCTCCTATGTCTTTCTCCTTCTATTTCTGAAAGATACCCACAAAACTTTCTCTTTTTAACCATTGACCAAATGTTCATAAAATAGTCAAGTATATACACAGTTTCAGGTCTTTCATTAATTTTCATTATTGCGGTGGGCATCTCTCATGTGTTCTGGCTGCCCAGCATATTTCCCCCCACATATTTTTTGACACCATTGCTATATCTGAGGAAGTCAACAGCTTATGAATTCCGTGTCCCCCTACCCCAGGTTTCTTTGCCGCTAAAGCACAGGCATATGACTTAGGTAGATTCCACCTATGGACTCACCCACGTGAGATTTGAGATTTGGAGGAAGGTAACATGGAGCCAGAGACGCTGCATGCAGGCAAATCCAGGTGACAGGAGTGTGGCACTCATGAGAATGCATGCCAGACCACCAGCTGTGGGGAGCATAATTCATCACGGGCCCCAGCGGCTGCCCTCTGGGAGCCATTGCAGCATTTATACTGAGGCCATGCTTTCCACACGTCAGTGAGTGACACAGGAAGGCCCATTCCTGTCCTCTGATGACTAACTTCAGTTGCAGGACCCCCTGAAGGACCTTCCAGAAACTTCCATAGACTGCAACAGTCTGGCACACCTCTGCTCACCTTCTCCCCCCTCTCCCTTCACTCAGGGTCAGACTTGGTTAGAGATCTGAGAGCCCCCCCCCGCCCCCTGCAGTCCAGCACCCTCCCATTTTCTCCCGCACAGGTATTTCCCCGCATAAAATCCTTGCATGTCTAATACTCTCCCGGTGTCTGTTTCTAGGAGGACCCAGAGTGACACAAGAGGCATTGAGGGAAGGCAGTGGCTGCAAGGTCGAGTCCCTGGCACAGAAGTAGCTATGGGGGATGTGTCCTCATCAGAGCAGTTCTAAAGTATGTTTTGAGGCAATTTTCCCTAGATTAGCCTCAGACCTCATTCTCTGGCTATCTCTACAATTCCATGAGCTTCTTAATTCCTAAGTTTATGCTTGATCAGCCAAAGTAACTTTTTATTCCTTACAATTAAGAACTGATGATACAGAAATCAATTACAGAAGTGGCCACAGGCAACAGAACCTCAGAGAAAGGGAGAAAATCTGAAATGGGTTATCTGACCTAGTTGGGGTGGGTGGCTCCGAAAATCCAGCTAACGTTAAGAGAGGGTGGCATTACGGGATGTATGCAGTGGCAAAAGAGCTAATTAAGTTAAGTGAGCCAACGAACACCTGTAGTTGTGTGGAATCAAGTGCCCATTGAAGGTAAGACTGAGTGACCACATGGCTGCTACCACAGCACAGAAAAAACGGGAAGTTTGTGAGGGATTAAAGGGCTATAGGATGAAGTGGTTGCTTCTACTTGAGGTGGATAGCTTAAAGAAAGAGAATAAAAGTCTCCACCTATTAAATTCTCACCTCACAGAACACCATGCACTGTCTATGATTAAGATACAAGAATCTCTTCCCAAAAGTAGTTGCAGGAAAATACAACAGAAAATCAAACTCAAAATTTGATTCACTGGATGGTTTCATCATATCGGTGGAATTCACAGCCAAGCCTCTTCTCTTAGAAGAAAGTTAAGGGGGGGAAGAAAACAAGATCCCAAGAATTGGAGTGATTGAATTTGAGTGATTCAGAGTACTCCAACCCCATAAACTCTGCTGAGCTTCTCGTCAGGGGAAGTACCATCTGCTCCTCTCCCTGAGCAGACTCCCGCCTTGTGTGAAGACCTTGGGATTATCACAGTTTCCTTGCAAAGGGAAGGCAATTCTCCTGCCATTTATACCATCTTCCACCATCTCCAGACCTGAAGAATCAGTTACCTGGAATCAGTTCCCAGCAAGTCCCAATTAGGCAAATGTAATGTCAAACCCAAGAATCAAAGACTCACGCACCAAAGGACTTGTAAGATTTTGCTAATTGTGATTATGAATGAAAGAAAAGAAGAGCATATGCATTGAAATATGTTCTAAGAGAGAATAAAGAGGAGAATAAATAATTTTATTGGGCAAATTTATCAATATGAGTACACTTACCAAAGTTTCTGGATTAATGTTTGAGAGAATTATATAAGTATTGCTTGCTTAGTTGGTCGACTGAAACCTAGACTCAGCAGTGCCTACTAGGAATGCTCACCAAATGCCCCTCTGAGGATCCCCTGGATCCACAAGTAGAGCCTGTCAGATAACCTCTTTCCTCTGTCAGCCCAGGGCCCTCTCAATGGGCTCATGGAAAACATAACTAACTCAGCCAGAATCAGATTCTGCTACTTGAAACTGAAGACTCTACTACAACAGGTATCTTTAATTTTAAAAATTAAATACAAGGTGTATTGTTCAAGGTTCTCCAGGAAAACAGAACTATTACATCAGGTATATACATAGAAAGATATTTATTTTAAGGAATTGGCTCATACTGTTATGGAGAATGCAAGTCCAAAATCTGCATGGTGGGCTGAGAGGCTGGAGACCCAGAAAAAGCCAATGTTATAGTCCAAATCCAGGAGCTATCTGGTGCAGAATTCCCTCTTGCTTTGGCAAGGTGAGTTTTTTGTTCTATTTGGGTTTTCAACTGATTGGATGAATCCCATCCAATGGAAGCCACTTTGCTCTCCTCTAAGTCCACTTATTTAAATGTTTATCTTATCCAAAACATTCTCACAGAAACCTTCAGAATAAGGTTGGATGGTTTTTTTTTTTTAAGATTTTATTTATTTATTTGAGAGAGAGAGAGCACAAGCAAGGGGAGTGGCAGAGAGAGAGGGAGAGGGACCAGGCTCCCCACTGAGCAGGGAGCCCGATGTGGGACTCGATCCCAGGATCCTGGGATCATGACCTGAGCCGAAGGCAGACGCTTAACGACTGAGCCACCCAGGTGCCCCTAAAGGCAGACGTTTAACCAACTGAGCCACCCAGGAGCCCACAGAATAATGTTTAACCGTATATCTGGGCAGCGTGGCCCAGACAACTGACAGATAGATTAACTCTCATACCAGATAAAGAAAGTTTTTATCAGAAGAATACTGAGCATCTGCACTATAAATTAGAATTATTTCTAGGGATGACTGTATTTAGCTTTTATAAGTAACTCAAGAAGTGAATGCCTAGGACAATGTAGTTTCAGTCCAGTTTAAAATGTTGAATTTAAATGCTAAAGAATTCCCTATTATCCACTTTTTAAAATTGCTTTTTCTAATGATTAATGGCTGGAATAGGAGGGCACCAGTCTACCATGCTTATTCTCAATTCTTTTTTCTCAGTCGATATGCTTTATTTAGAGATTCCAAGCCCGTAACTTGGTATTCATGGCACATCTCTAAATAGAAACCTGTGAAAGATAATGGGTAAACATTAAGACTCCAAAGTTCTGATCCATGGGGTCATCAAGCTATTGATCTTGCTTGTTTGTATTTGTCTTGCCAATGGAAATCCTAAAATATGTCTTCTTGATGTGTATTATAGACAATAACTGCAAAATCATGGGATAGATCATACACTCTAGTGAGGGAGAGGCAAACAGATAAAAATGATTGAGATTTAGAGAACATTTTTGTCCCTAGACAAATGGAGACTTAACAATGAAAGCATATTCTTTTTATTTAATTCAGTCAAGGTTACTTTTTCATGATGTTAGGGTGACAGAGGTCCTACAGATAATATTCTCATAAAAATTTCCCCACCAAATACATACACTCCAATGAGATATAAAAAGAATCAGTGAATTATTCTGTTGAAAGCAACGTTTTTATAATAAAATCTGCAGAAAAGAAATGAATTAACTTTATACATTACAATATAATTATTTGACCTCCCTTGAACTGAGAATCTCAAGGACTTTTGAGAGCCAGACAAAAAGCTATTTAGTCTCACGGAAGGCTATGTAAGTCTCTCCTTTAAACCCAGCTTGGAGTCAACGTTCCAAGTAATTATTACCCAGTGACTCACAGAGGGAGGTTCTTGGCCACTGACAGAAGTGGTATACTAAACGTGCTAGTTTCCCATCAGGCTTACCCTTGTCAGAACCCACAGGTGCTCTCCACCACCGCCTTTAAATAAGCCTATTCTCCAAAGTGTCGTAGCAGTGCATAAATAAATTTACCTTTCACAGTATAACACTTAAGAAGAACAATACCTTAGTTATTATTTCAAATCATCTTCAACAGTTTAATGATAGAGCTGGGTACGACATGGTAAAATATTTTCTCTCGTGTCTCAGTTCATAAAACGCCTCTGCAATTTGTGGTCATTGCAGTAGGATGGCAGTATTTTTAAACTTCCTCTATTTGCAATCAGGACGATTGGATAATTATCTTTAATCAGACTATTTATATTTTATATAGATGAGTCCATACAAAAGAGTTATGGTTTGATCCTCACATTTACTACTTCCTGGGCAAACGCTAAACAGCGATAAAATTTGAATTAACAAACATTATCTGTGTACTTGAGAGGTGCCGGGTGTCACTTGGAGGGAACATGGATTTCCCTGAGCCATGCGAGCAGGAAAAGTCAGGGTTAAATTGTGCTAATGATGGTCATCAGCAGAGACTAATAGAGCCCAGACAACATTAAATGTGTTTTTAAAAGAACCATTACTGAAATAGGGGTTTACATTTTATATAATGGGCAGTTAGTAACCCAGGAGAGGTGAAATCATTCTCCCCATTGAAAAATATTCTGACACTCAGATTTGCATTGGAAATCTTTAGAAAATGCTTTCAGCTGAGTATTGTGCAGCATCAGTACTATGTTATCTATTTTTACTGACTATTATAGACCTATGTGTCTGGCTTTTGCCAACTTCGCCTGGAAGCATTTTTAAGCTTTGCTTTGGGGGATGGAGAGGGGCTTCACTGTGTCTTTTCACCATATAGCTACAATGAACATAATTTTTTTTTCATTATCCCTGGAAATAGGTGGATATTCCTATAATTGGAGGAAAATAATTTCTGGAAAGCCAGTAGGCAACCAACATAGCTCCTGATCAATTAAGCATTTTGTGGAATCCACTCTCCTCCACCCTGACACTTTATTTTCTTCCAACACTTCCTGAATGCAGACTATTAAACATTTCAACAACCAATGATGAGTAACGATTTTGGAAACTCTGCTTCATACACACCCAGTATGTGCTCTTCCTATTTTTTAGATCAATCCCCAAGTCATGCTCTTGGCCCCACTTCCTACTGCTTCCTTTGTAGTTTTGCTCCACTAATTATCCATACTGTCTACTGTCTCCCCAGTTTTTCCTTTGCCATTGACTTCTTCCTTTTAGCCTAGAAATGTGATCTATCTTGTCCATCCTAAAAAATTAAATTAAGAGCCTTTCCCTTGATCCAGACCTTATTTTGATTATTGGCTGTTTTAGTCAGCTCAGGCTGCCATAACAAAATACCATAGCCTGAGTGGCTTAATCAACAGAAATTAATTTTCTCACAGTTATGGAGGCTGGAAGTCTAAGATCAGGGTGCCGGTATGATTGTGTTCTGGTGAGAGCTCTTTTCCTGGCTTGTAGATGTGTCTTCAAATGGCAGAGAGAGGGATCGCTCTCCCTTCCTCTTCTTATGAGGCCGCTAATCCCATCATGAGAGCCCTCCTCTCACGATCTTATCTAACCCCAATTACCTCCATCTGCTCATCTCCAAATATTATCTGCCTACTTCCACATACCATCACATTACTGGTTAGGGCTTCAACATATGAATCCGGCAAGAAGGAACACCAACATACAATCCTTAATTCTCATCCTCATTTTCCTTCTCTGGAGCTTCTCAGATGACATTTGGGAAAGGATAACTCTCACTCCGTGCTCCTCTACCTCACCTCTCATTGTCCTACAACTCTCCACACTTGGCTTCTACCCTGATAATGTGACTGGCATCACTAAGATAACCAGTGACCTTATGATTGTGAAATTCAAAGACTGCTTTTCAGTTCTTGACTTACTTGACCTCTCTTACGTGATTGTCCAGTGCTGTTGACCATTTTGTTTTTTGTGGCTTCCTCCTCTGGCTTCCAATAAATGATACTGTTTTCTGCCTCCTCCTAGCTCTGGAGTTTCTCCTTAATATCCTTTGCATTGTCTTTGTCAGGAACACCAGTGACAGGGTTCCATCCTTGGTACCCTTTTCCTTGTAATCTATATCCTCTTCTTCTACTTACTCCCATGTCTTCATTACTGCCTCTGTGCTGTGGTAGATCTCCCGTGGACCTCTCTGTCCACGATGTAAAGGAAGCTCCCTTTTTTTCAGATGGAATTGGAATCTGTCACTTAGTGATTATGGTTCTTTCCTTTGTGGCAATATAAAACAAATTTATCCTCTCACTGCCGTAGCAAAACTCTTAAAGTTTATATTTTAAAATGTTTATTATTGGCTTCCTTTGTTTTCTCTTATCAACACTAAGTAGCATGTTATCTACTATTGCTCCTCAGTAGGGATGGTCTCTAGGCTGCTCCAATCGCCTCTGGATACTTGACTATTTGTCAATGTCTTACTTAACAATGTGCCACTAAGAAAATCAAATACAGTATTTCAGCAGTGAAAGAATTATTCGTTTCATGCCTGAACTCTATTCTTTTTAAAGATGTTCTGTTTCCAAACCACATTTCCAAAGCATGTGTTTGGGTTTCTTTCTTTCTTTTTTTTTTAACTGAAAAACACATGAATTAATATTTATTTCTATTAAGTTTCACTCCCCAGACTTTTAATCCAGTATTCTAGTTCATAGAAATAATAAATTGTAATTATGTAATCTGTTTCTTAATTTTACTTTCTGAAATTTGGATAATCTTTCTTTCTGGGACTTTATCCAAGTCACTGTTGTTCTTGAATAGGATGAAATCAAGGAAGAGACTCTAATACTTTTTTGAAGATGCTGCTTCACTGGTGGTGCTGTGTACTTTACTCAGGATTTGCTCTGGAAGTAGCTGACCCACACAGTATCATTCATTAGCATCAACTGTGGTTGTGTAAACTGCCATAACTCACCAATGATGCTGTCATGTCAGCAACCAATCCATAAGGCCATCATGGAAATCTTCATCAAAAAGCTATTAAACATCAAAATACGTTAAATGTCTATGATGTTCCCATTTTCCATGAAACCATAAGTCTTATCCCCCCCCAAAAGATTAGTTTAATATGATGTTCTCACTGAACTCATTTTGAGCTCTCATTTGAGTACTACACTTTCCATTAATTAGTCTGTTTTATCACATTTCCCAAACTTTCCAACTTATCTTGATTTTTATTTCAGTTTTCAGACAAATTATAATTTGCCTTTGTCTCTCCTTTCTCATTTGCCTTTCTCAAGGCAAGATACTTGCCTTGAATATTTAGTCCACATACTGGCCAGAGAGAACTCCTTTGTCAGGAACTGCTTCATTGTTCTAGGACATTTTGCTGACACAGTTCTGCAGCATGGTTTGTGACAGTGATGAGAAACTCTCTATAACCTGAATAATATGGATTCTTCCTCCTGAGTAAGTCTTACCACTGTGTCACACAGGGGTCCCCCCAAATATAAAAGCCATGCTTTTATTTTCTCTTACAGATCAGAGTCTCCCCAGTATGTTAGGAGATTCAAAGTGTGATTTTTCTTCAGTATTTTAATCCCAGGCGCATGAACATAAGTATAATTCAGGAAACTGATTGTTCATATCATGGGTTCATTTCACACTCTGTTGCAAACAGTCCAAACACTCTGATTGGAGTATAAATGCTTAGCCTCAAGATTCTTGCACATTCCAAAATATTGCCTCGAAAATGATGGTTTAGGATCCTTCCCAATTTTCACAGCTTTCCAGAAACATCTTAGCCAAGCATATATACAAGTATAAATGCCAGGGCCTTTCTGTTCCGCCTCTTCTAGACTTCCCCTGATCTATTTGTCTATTTGTCATTAGACAGGACAGAATAGCGCTAGCAGCTTTCTTAGCTTTCCAGGCATCTGCTACCAGGCTCTTCCCCTGGAACTTCTCTTTTACTGTCTCTTGCCCATCACTGACAGCCTCCCCTCCTCACAGTTATTGGTCCAACTTCATGTTTTCAAGCCTACGTAATCAACCCCCATAAGGAACATTTGCAGTTAGATTCAGTCTCATCTATGCTGAAGCTTAATTCTTCCAGGTATTTGCCCTTGATTTCTAGCTGTGAAATGAGACACTTTGATTCCTGTGTAAAGAATTTCAGGCCACAGTCAGCAGGTAGAAGAAAGTTCTGCTTTTGGTGGGGGAGTTATTTTCTTCTTTCTCCTGAGCCAGATATACCTAAGGCTGGCTCTGAAAGTAAAGCTCCCTTCCTCGTTTATTTAGGGTGCCTGAGATAAAGGGGAGCTTGGTCAGAATGGGCAGTGAAGAGTCTGGACCAGTCCCTTAAGTCAACTATTTCAAGGAAACTATAGGTCAAAAGTTGGGGGAAGAAAAAGAAACACACCATCCCTCCTCCCAAAATCTGGTCATATGTAGCCATTACTTTGACTAATTATGTAATTCTTAGATTGATAGTTACCCTAATGTACAGAGACACATCTAACCGAGGGAATTCTAAAAGATCTCTTGGGTCGAGTGAAAACTGAAGTTGCCATTCAACGTCTAGAATAGCCAAAAGGGAATCAAACAATTGATACCTCCTTCATAATATTCAGGCCTGTAATTAAGTCTTTTAAGAACTCAAGAACTGTATTGAATTGTATTTTTGTTTCTCACACCTCATGGGTTATAATGAGCTATTGAATAACATAGTGAGAAGCACTTGACTGAAGTTGATTCTGTGTGCCTGATGGAAAAACAAGTCCCACATGAGGTCAACTGTAATTTCTGATAAAAATGACTAAGTCATGGCTCTTAGTGAGAGCCTCTGACCTGAGCTATGTTGGAGATCCAAAAATGACTCTTCCAACCAAAAATTAGGTGCTATGTTAGCAGTCTACAAAAGGACAAACCATTGGTGAGTCCCCATAAATGACCAATCTTATTCAGAAAAGAGAAAGCCCAGGAAATATGAAAGTAATCTTTCTTTTATAAAAAATTAGTCTACCCCTCAGGTTGACTCAAGTCATGAGAAATGCAGTTATCTCTTCTGGAAAAGCCAAATTTGACCTTTCAATATGCAACATTTTTGAAGAGGTTACGGTATATCAGTATGGCTGACATTAGTGATAGAATTAGTTGGCCACTCAGATATAAATCCTTTATATTTAAACCTATACTAATAAAGTATAAAGTGTTAGTATAGATTTTCACAGGCACAGTGAAGATCCATGGTTATTACATATAATGTATGAGGAAGGCTAGCAACTTGAAATACACTACACTCTTATGATACAGAAATAACTTGGAACTTTATATTTGTTTGGTTGATTCATTTTTGGAAAATGAAATAAAACCTAGATTGCTGAAATTTCTGTGAATCTCACAAAATTTTTCTGCTTCGACATTCTGAGCAAATATTTTTAGAAAAAGCCTTCCCTAGAATGGTACAGAGGAACTGCATACATAGATACATTTATCTTCATTCATTTATATTGGCATATTTTCAAGGAAATTGCAACGGGAAAAAGGTATGAAATCCATTATGTAAATACACAAGTCCAGTTTCAATGAAATTGGTATTCTATCAGAAGGTAGGACATTGGGGCACCTGGGTGGCTCAGTCGGTTAAGTGCCTGCATTTGGCTCAGGCCATGATCCCAAGGTCCTGGGATCGAGCCCTACATTGGGCTCCCTAGTCAGTAGGGAGTCTGCTTCTCCCTCTCCCTCTGCCCCTTCTCCCCACCCATGCGCGCTCTCTCTCTCTATCAAATACAATACATAAAATATCTTTATTTTTTAAATTTTTTATTGTTATGTTAATCACCATACATTACATCATTAGTTTTAGATGTAGTGTTCCATGATTCATTCTTTGTGCATAACACCCAGTGCTCCATGCAGAACGTGCCCTCTTTAATACCCATTACCAGGCTAACCCATCCTCCCACCCCCCTCCCCTCTAGAACCCTCAGTTTGTTTTTCAGAGTCCATCGTCTCTCATGGTTCGTCTAACCCTCCGATTTCACCCCTTCATTCTTCCCCCCCTGCTATCTTCTTTTTTTTTCTTAACATATATTGCATTATTTGTTTCAGAGGTACAGATCTGTGATTCAACAGTCTTGCACAATTCACAGCGCTCACCATAGCACATACCCTCCCCGATGTCTATCACCCAGACACCCCATCCCTCCCACCCCCCCCACCACTCAGCAACCCTCAGTTTGTTTCCTGAGATTAAGAATCCCTCATATCAGTGAGGTCATATGATACATGTCTTTATCTGATTGACTTATTTCGCTCAGCATAACACCCTCCAGTTCCCTCCACATTGTTGCAAATGGCAAAATTTCATTCCTTTTGATGGCTGCATAATATTCCATTGTATATATATACCACTTCTTCTTTATCCATTCATCTGTCGATGGACATCTTGGCTCTTTCCACAGTTTGGCTATTGTGGACATTGCTGCTATAAACATCGGGCTGCACGTACCCCTTTGGATCCTTACATTTGTATTTTTGGGGTAAATACCCAGTAGTGCAATTGCTGGGTCGTAGGGTAGCTCTATTTTCAACTTTTTGAGGAACCTCCATACTGTTTTCCAGAGTGGCTGCACCAGCTTACATTCCCACCAACAGTGTAGGAGGGTTCCCCTTTCTCTGCATCCCCGCCAACATCTGTCGTTTCCTGACTTGTTAATTTTAGCCATTCTGACTGGTGTGAGGTGGTATCTCATTGAGGTTTTGATTTGGATTTCCCTGATGCCGAGCGATATTGAGCACTTTTTCATGTGTCTGTTGGCCATTTGGATGTCTTCTTTGGAAAAATGTCTGTTCATGTCTTCTGCCCATTTCTTGATTGGATTCTTTGTTCTTTGGGTGTTGAGTTTGATAAGTTCTTTATAGATTTTGGATACTAGCCCTTTATCTGATATGTCATTTGCAAATATCTTCTCCCATTCTGTCAGTTGTCTTTTGGTTTTGTTGACTGTTTCTTTTGCTTTGCAAAAGCTTTTTATCTTGATGGAGTCCCAACAGTTTATTTTTGCCCTTGCTTCCCTTGCCTTTGGTGATGTTTCTAGGAAGAAGTTGCTGCAGCTGAGGTCGAAGAGGTTGCTGCCTGTGTTCTCCTTTAGGATTTTGATGGACTCCTGTCTCACATTGAGGTCTTTCAACCATTTGGAGTCTATTTTTGTGTGTGGTGTAAGGAAATGGTCCAGTTTCATTCTTCTGCATGTGGCTGTCCGATTTTCCCAATACCATTTGTTGAAGAGACTATCTTTTTTCCATTGGACATTCTTTCCTGCTTTGTCAAAGATTAATTGACCATAGAGTTGAGGGTCCATTTGTGGGCTCTCTATTCTGTTCCATTGATCTATAGCTCTGTTTTTGTGCCAGTACAATACTGTGTTGATAATGACAGCTTTGTAATAGATCTGGAAGTCTGGAATTGTGATGCTGCCAGCTTTGCTTTTCTTTTTCAACATTCCTCTGGCTATGCGGGGTCTTTTCTAGTTCCATACAAATTTTAGGATTATTTGTTCCATTTCTTTGAAAAAAGATGATGGTATCTTGATGGGGATTGCATTGAATGTGTAGATTGCTCTAGGTAGCATTGACATCTTCGCAATATTTGTTGTTCCAATCCATGAGCATGGAACGTTTTTCCATTTCTTTGTGTCTTCCTCAATTTCCTCCATGAGTATTTTATAGTTTTCTGAGTACAGATCCTTTGCCTCTTTGGTTAGATTTATTCCTAGGTATCTTATGGTTTTGGGTGCAATTGTAAATGGGATCGACTCCTCAATTTCTTTCTTCTGTCTTGTTGTTGGTGTATAGGAATGCCACTGAGTTCTGTGCATTGATTTTATATCCTGCCACTTTACTGAATTCCTGTATGAGTTCTAGCAGCTTTGGGGTGGAGTCTTTGGGGTTTTCCACATAAAGTATCATATCATCTGCAAAGAGTGAGAGTTTGACTTCTTCTTTGCCGATTTGGATGCCTTTGATTTCTTTTTGTTGTCTGACTGCTGTGGCTAGGACTTCTAATACTATGTTGAATAGCAGTGGTGATAGTGGACATCCCTGCCGCGTTCCCGACCTTAGGGGGAAGCTCTCAGTTTTTCCCCATTGAGAATGATATTCGCTGTGAGTTTTTCATAGATGGCTTTTATGATATTGAGGTATGTACCCTCTATGCCTATACTCTGAAAAGTTTTGATCAAGAAAGGATGCTGTACTTTGTCAAATGCTTTTTCTGCATCTATTGAGAGGATCATATGATTCTTGTTCTTTCTCTTGTTAATGTATTGTATCACATTGATTGATTTGTGGATGTTGAACCAAACTTGCAGGCCAGGGATAAATCCCACTTGGTCATGGTGAATAATCCTTTTAATGTACTGTTGGATCCTATTGGCTAGTATTTTGGTGAGAATTTTTGCATCCATGTTCATCAGGGATATTGGTCTATAATTCTCCTTTTTGATGGGGTCTTTGTCTGGTTTGGGGATCAAGGTAATGGTGGTCTCATAAAATGAGTTTGGAAGTTTTCCTTCCATTTCTATTTTTTGGAACAGTTTCAGAAGAATAGGTATTAATTCTTCTTTAAATGTTTGGTAGAATTCCCTTGGGAAGCCATCTGGCCCTGGACTTTTGTTTGTTCGGAGATTTTTGATGACTGCTTCAATTTCCTTAGTGGTTATAGGTCTGTTCAGGTTTTCTATTTCTTCCTGGTTCAGTTTTGGTAGTTGATACATCTCTAGGAATGCATCCATGTCTTCCAGGTTATCTAATTTGCTGGCATAGAGTTGCTCATAATATGTTCTTATAATTGTTTGTATTTCCTTGGTGTTGGTTGTGATCTCTCCTCTTTCATTCATGATTTTGTTGATTTGGGTCATTTCTCTTTTCTTTTTATAAAGTCTGGCCAGGGGTTTATCAATCTTGTTAATTCTTTCAAAGAACCAGCTCCTAGTTTCGTTGATCTGTTCTACTGTTCTTTTGGTTTCTATTTCATTGATTTCTGCTCTGATCTTTATTATTTCTCTTCTCCTGCTGGGTTTAGGCTTTCTTTGCTGTTCTTTCTCCAGCTCCTTTAGGTATAGGGTTAGGTTGTGTACTTGAGACCTTTCTCGTTTCTTGAGAAAGGCTTGTATTGCTCTATACTTTCCTCTTAGGACTGCCTTTGCTGCATCCCAAAGATTGTGAATCGTTGTGTTTTCATTTTCATTGGTTTCCATGAATTTTTTTATTTTTTATTTATTTTTTATTTATTTTTATTTTTATTTTTTTTTTAAAGATTTTATTGATTTATTTGACAGAGAGAGACACAGCGAGAGAGGGAACACAAGCAGGGGGAGTGGGAGAGGGAGAAGGAGAAGCAGGCTTCCCACCGAACAGGGAGCCCGATGCGGGGCTCGATCCCAGGACCCTGGGATCATGACCTGAGCCGAAGGCAGACGCTTAACTGACTGAGCCACCCAGGCGCCCCACCATGAATTTTTTTAATTCTTCGTTAATTTCCTGGTTGACCCATTCA
>NC_058414.1:19744476-19756817 GCF_002201575.2 Neomonachus schauinslandi | reverse complement strand
CTCTCTTTCTTCTTCTTCTGGGATCCCAATTATTCTAATGTTGTTTCGTCTTATGGTATCACTTATCTCTTGAATTCTGCCCTCGTGATCCAGTCGTTGTTTATCTCTCTTTTTCTCAGCTCCTTTATTTTCCATCATTTGGTCTTCTATATCACTGATTCTCTCTTCTGCCTCATTTATCCTAGCAGTTAGCGCCCCCATATTAGATTGCACCTCATTAATAGCCTTTTTGATTTCGACTTGGTTAGATTTTAGTTCTTTTACTTCTCCAGAAAGGGTTTCTCTAATAACTTCCATGCTTTTTTCAAGCCCAGCTAGTGTCTTTAAAATCATGATTCTGAACTCTAGGTCTGACATTGTACTAATGTCTGTATTGAGTAGGTCCCTGGCAGTTGGTACTAGCTCTTGTTCTTTTTGTTGAGGTGATTTTTTCTGTCTTGTCATTTTGTCTAGAGAAGAATAGATGAATGAGAGAACAAATGCTAACAGGGTAACAATGTCCCCAGAAAATATACTCTAAACAAATCAGAAAAGACCTGAAGCAGTGGGAAAAGAAAGGGAAAGAGAGAAAAAAGAAAAAGAAAAAAAAGTAAAAGAAAAAGATAAAAACAAACAAAAACAGAGCAAAACAAAAAAAACAGAATATGATCAAGTATGATCAGGCTGGTGCATAGATGAGTGCCACACACTAGATTTTGGGTGTATTTTGGTCTGTTAGAAGAAAGTGCCTCCCAAAATTTTAAAGAAAGAAAAACTTATATATGTACAAAAATAAGGGTTGATATAATGAAGGGATGGAATATGACTGTAAAGATGAAAATTACAAAAAATTTTATAAAAGGAATTGATAGGAAGTTGTTTGAAAAAAGAAAGAAGAGGATTTAAAAAGAAAAAAAATTAAAAAGGGGGAGAGAATGTGATCAGGCAGACTAGAACAAAGCCATACACTAGAGATTTGGGGTATATTTTGATCTGTTAGAAGAAACTGTATCTCAAAATTTTAAAGAGAGAAGAACTTATATATATATATATATATATATATACCAGAAATGAGGGTAACTACTATGAAGGGATAGAATATGACTCTAAAAATGAAAAATAAAAATGTTTTTTAAAAAAGGGATTGATGTTGGTTGAAAAAGGGAAAAAGAAAAATTTTTAAAAAAAGACAGTTAAAAAAGAAAATTAACTTTGAAAGACTAAAGAATCATGGGAAAAAAGCCATGAATTCTATGTGCAGTATTCCCCTAGCGCTGGAGTTCTGCCGTTCTCATTGATGGGTAAACTTGGTCTTGGCTGGCTGTTCTCGCTGATCTTCTGGGGGAGGGGCCTGTTGCTGTGGTTTCCAAATGTCTTTGCCGGAGGCAGAATTGCCCCGCCCTTGCCCAGTCTGGGCTAAGTAATCTGCTCAGGTTTGCTCTTGGGAGGTTTTGTTCCCTGCAAGCTTTCCCTACAGCTTGGAAGAGGGGAGTGAAAATGGCGGCCTCCCAATCTCTGCCCCAGAGGAGCCCATAACTCTGGGCCCGACTCCTCAGTGAGCCCCTAGAGAAAAGCAGTCACTCACTCCCGTCCCCCCAGTATCCGTCCGCAATCCGTGCTCACCCGGTCTGTGACCGAGCATTTCTATCTCTGGCACAGGACCCTGTGTGGAGTCTCCAAACCCAGCAGATCCCTGCGGTGCGCTCCCGCGCCACTCCTCCCAGGGGAGGAAGGTGAGTCTCCCCGGATTTGCTGCTTGTTGGGTCCCTGCTGGAGGAGCAGTGGCCCGACTGTGCCGCGGATCACGGTTTATGGCTCCCGCCAATACCTGGGAGCTCTGCTGCACTCAGGCACCCCCGGTCTTTCTGTGACCCCAAGGGTCCTGAGACCACACTGTTCCGCGAGGGTTCCACCCCCCGCTTAGCCACTGGAGCGACGTCCCTCAGCAGAGCAGACTTCTAAAAGTTCCAATTTTGTGCTCTGCGGCTCTATCACTTGCCAGAAGCAGCCGACGGAGGCC
Organism: Neomonachus schauinslandi; assembly: GCF_002201575.2. Taxonomy (NCBI): domain Eukaryota; kingdom Metazoa; phylum Chordata; class Mammalia; order Carnivora; family Phocidae; genus Neomonachus; species Neomonachus schauinslandi. The sequence continues at coordinate 19,754,818 of NC_058414.1, read as the reverse complement.
CCCTCCCCCGCCGTCTATCCTCCCGAATATCGCCTCGGATTCACTTCTCCGCATGTACTACCTTCCAGAAAGTGGTCGCTTTTCTGTTCAGAGAGTTGTTGCTATTCTTTTCTTCGATCTCCTGTTGAGTTCGTAGATGTTCAGAGTGGTTTGATCATTATCCAGCCGAATTCCTGAGGCCAGACGAAATCCATGTCTCCTACTCCTCTGCCATCTTGCTCTGCCCCCCAATAAAATATTTTTAAAAAATAAGGTAGGACATTGTCTACCGGCCAAATATGAATCAATGAATGACTTGATGACATATCTAATTCCACTTACACAAGGCAAATGGCCTTTGTGAATCCCTCACTAGCCCTCAGTCATCTTCCTCCTCCCTAACTACGATTAACATCCATGGATTTAAAAAGATGGTGGCCTTACACTGTTTCTGTTGCTCTACTATGAGCCTTTGCACTTTTTCCTTTTTTTTAAATGTGACTCATAGAAACCAGTCAGAAATCAGTCTTCAGAAATGGGTTTATCTACTCTCGTAAGGGGAAATAGACTTAGCCAAACAGGGAGTCACAAGCGTCCTATGCAACATTAAAGGGCTCTCTACCAGCAAAAGCAAGTGGTCCAGAAGCGGAAATCTGGAGGTTCTTTAGTCCTGAACTTCATGAGAATAGCTGGCTAAGTAGTTTCATGTTTGATTCAATGTAGCACTAAGATCAGATACTGCTGATCTTACATAAGAATTGTCATTGTCTTCACACCAAAGCTGTGGCTTACTGGGGAACAGCAGCAGGGACAACAAATTGAGTGGCAGTTAGAGGACTGCCGAAAGTTTTTAGTAAAGACAGATCATGAGGCCAGGAGCACATATTTTATATAATTCAAGATCTGCAAATAGCAGTCTTTCCTAAGGTGTACCTCTGTCCTATGGGGAAAGAAGAGCTGATCATAAAGGTGCCCGGCTGTCTCAGTTGGTAGAGCATGTGACTCTTGGTCTCGGGGTTGCAAGCTGGAGCTTCATGTTGGGTGTAGAGATTACTTAACATAAAATCTTTTTAAAAAAAAAAAGGGCTGATCACAAATGGACATTTCAGCCTTGGATGGGCTCATGCACTCTGGAAGTAGTAACAGCAGAAGCAGAAGGATCAGCAGTAGTATGAATGCGTGAATTTGTATGCTGGTGGTAGGTTACCTACATTTACTGAAGAGATGCATCTCCAGTTGTGTGTGAAGTTTGTTCATTTAAGAAAGTGGCATTACCAGAGTATTTTATCTTTCAATAATCTACATTCTCCTCTGATCTAAAAATAATCTAGTATTCTCAGTAAAGACCTGTATTTGCGTGAGAAAAAAAGCCAAATTTGCATTGGGAGAGTGTTAAAATATGGGATAGCATGGAAGGTGATGAGCAGAAGAATAGACTGAGTTGATCCTTGATTCCCAAATGCACGGAAATCAACATTTTCACCTCTTGAAAGGATAAAAGGAAAATGCAAAAAATATATTCAGCAATGTCCTGGCATTTGCCATTAATTGTAACATAACCCAGTTGCATATTGAAGAGCAGTTACCATCCTTCAAGATTTATGTAACACTTATACCAGTATGATTTATTTACAAAGAGTGCCTTTGATGTGCTCTTTGAAACAGCCCAGCAAAGTCATATCTCTTCCATCCAAATAATGTTTGATTTGAATTCCAAATTCAGTTCTGGAAAGGAATGCAGGCAGTCAAGTGCATTTGCTTTGGACATGAGCCATGTGAGGATCCCAGACCTCTCAGAATCCATGCCAACTGCTCTGTCCCCTCTGGGCCCAGCAAGGTCTCCTGGGATTGCCTCCTTTATTGGCAGGGTACCCTGAAGACAGGGGTGCTGGACACTGGGATTTTCCCTTGATCAGCATCTGATCCCTCTTCTGTCATTGTGCCGCAGGTTTGCCTGGGAGAATTAGCCCTCTCTTGTTCACTGGATACTGACTTGATGGGTATAACCATCAAGATGTCCTACCATCCCACATCAGGTCCTTAGAGGATTTTTTCTGGGAATCTGACTCTTGAATTGAGATGGATGCAAGGAGCTGGTGCATTCCGGTGATGGCACTTTGCAGAGATTGTCCATTGGTTTTTGTTATCCATGTCCCAGCTCTTCTGGACCCTGTCCTTACTGCATACTTGCTGATTTGAACTTGTAAGTCACCTCAACTATGTTCTTTCTTTCTGCCTTCCTTTTTTTTTCTTTTAGCTTAAATTAGCTATTTTTTTTTCCTCTTGCTTGCAAAGAAGCTTAACCACCGAGTTATGCCTCTCAGCCTGTAAAACCTCGCTGTCTAGAATACCTGTCCCCAAGGCCAATCTGCATTCACTCCACTCTCCTTGAAATCTCTAATTGTCTCTTGGTGAGTGGCCTGAAGACTGATGTCAAGATTCCTTAAGAGAATATAGGTAAGGATAGGAAAGGAGATGAGTAAGGATTTTAGTAACAAATATTTAGTGTTTTGGATGCCAGATCCCTTTTTTTCCTAAGATTGGAGGAATCTGAACCCTGATATACCAAAACTGGCTCCTACTTCATCAGCAATTCAAATAAAAATGTTCATCATCAACCATCAGCAATTCAAATAGGCTCTTGGCACAATGCCAGAGAACTCTGCACATCCTACCGTTGTCAGGAATGGTTTTTGCTTATTCCTCTCTAGTAAATTGTGTACCTGACAGGCTTAGGTGGGAGATTTCCCTTCAGGGATTTCCTGGAAACCACCTTGGTGAGAGCCAACTGACCCCCCTCAAAGCTTTCTCTTTTCCCACCTTTTCTGCCATAATTTCTGGTCTTTCAGAGCTTCCAGCTCCAATTCCATATTCACTTTTCTTAACATCTAGACTTCCGGTATGAAGTACAGAGGGCTGATATAAGGTTCTTTGTATAGAGACAGTGTTTTTCCTTAATTTCTAAGTACACAAGCTCATCAAATTCTATTATATAAAATATATATAAGGTAAGATTAATAATCTTAATCTTAATTTCCTTCCCAAACATTTTTTGCTCCCCTAAAGTGATTAGTAGGAGCACCATTTACATATATCCATTAATTAAAAACCTCAAGTCACCTTTAATGTATATAAGTCAAAAATTCCAATAGCATTGCATTTACTGCAATGCTATTTTCCCATCTCTACTTTCACTCTCTAGGTTTTGGGTCTCAAAACTTGTCAACTGTCCCATTGCAACAGCTTCCTAACTGACCTCCTTGTCACCCTTATATCCAATGTTTCCACTGACACCAGTCATGTTGAGACAGAAAGCTGATCATGGTGCTCTTCTGTTTACAAATGGCTAATGGCTCTTGACGTTCTGCAGGATAAAATACAAGCTCCTTGCAGAACACCTAACCCTTTTCAGAATCTGTGCAAACTCTGTCTCCAACCAAGATACCCCACCCTTCCTCCACTGGAGTCAAATCAAATTTCTGTCTCTCACATTAATCAACCTTTGCACATGTTATTCTCTATGCCTAAGAAAGGAGAAGGTGACCGGTCACCACTGAATGTCCACCATGTACCAAGCCATTGTGCTATTCATTTCTTCTTCAATAATCCTAGAAATTAGTTCTTTTTCCCATTTTGAAAATAAGGGGAAAAAATCATGCTTAGAAAAATTTAAAAACCTTTCTCAAATTCCTAGAATGATTAAGGGCTAGAACTAGGATTCAAAGTTTAGTCTTCTTGATTCTAAAGCTCAAGCACATTTTACAAAATCAGACTGTGCTCTGAAACTCATCCCCTCCTTGTCCCTTAAGACCCAGTCCAAAATGCCACCTCCTCCGTAAAACTTTTTTTGACCCCCCAAGGCCGACTTAGTCATTCCCTCCTTCCGGTTCTGTAGACAGTGGTGCCACAGTCTACACCTCTCCGTGGTAGTTCTTGTCACATTGCATTGTAGTTATGGTCGCGTCTGCATTCCTCACAACCTGTGGGACAAAGGCCACATCTAATTGATCAGCAGGAAGGCCAGCCAGGGAGGTGGAAACAGCAACAGCTTGCCAAGAGTTGAGTCCCCTTCCTAGTATTTATTAACCATGCAACCTTGGCCAATTTACAGACAATTTCCTCGCCTGCCCCATACTGATGTTACCACAGGCAAGTTTTCTCGTACATAGAAGGCTCTCAGTAAATGTTGAAAGAAAAACTTGCAAGACTATTCAATAGTCTAGTGGTTCTTTCAAGACATAAATTTGCATTTCAAGGGATCTTCCACAGAACTTTGGTAGTGGGACTTTCGATATTTGTGAGAGAATGGAGGAAGACGTGTTTCATGGTTTGGGACAGGCAGACCATCCAGTACTCTCCCCACCCACCGTATTTTGGTATCCATCAATGCTTGCCCTAGCAAGATGGGCTCGACCTCTAGGAAAAAGAAAAACAAACTTATTCTTAGATCTGTTCGGCACCTCTTTACAAGAGTCAGAGCCCAGCTCTGTGCTAGGCAGGCATGGAGAACATACTGATTCACTCATTTGCTACCTGAAAACTCTCAGCTTCACCAAGAAAAATAATATGCATTTTATTGTACCTTTATGGAAAGTGCTCAGTAATAGACTTTGTTTCACCAAATATCTTTTAAGAAAAATGTATCCCCAAAATATCTTTTGTAAAGCTAATTATTATGTTTTCCTATTTATGTGAGTCTTCCTATTTAAATAGACTCAAAAGAATTTTGCAAACAGGTTTATTACCTATGTAGCGTGTTCAAGTCAATTAAAGCAAAATTCAATTAAAATGCAACCACCTCCGAAGCGGGGCGCAGCAGATGTTCAACAGCCCACAGTGACACCTCACAGCAGTGACACTTAAGCAGCAGTTGACGAACAAAAATGAAGAATTCCTTTTTCTATTTAAGCCACAGGAGCAACAGAGAGAAGCAGAATGTAATTAACCAAATTAGAAATTTTCTATGACACTGAGGTCACCCTCTTTGCTATTCACATAGGGACCAAGGGATATTCATTGATCACATGCAGCCAAGAGCACTGCTTTATGTCTCTGCGGATGGACAGCCCCTTAGGCACATGGCCACCAAGGACTCCCAGCAATAAGATTTCTACAGAATCAGGAATGCTGTTCAGGACTTTAGAAAGGCAGTCCCTTCTCCTTATTCTTCTACCCCTGGGCTCCAAACACTGCTGACCCCCAGACTGTCTACTGAGGGACCCAAGTGAATTCAATGGGAGACAGCAAGAGTGTATCTTTTTGTCCAGTGCAGGAGGGACGTTACTGGTATTCAACTTGGTCCTGGGTCTGGTTGGAGTGGAAAACATTCTGACAGCTTCATTCTGGGACTTCCACATTCTCTGAGGCTGAAGATGAAGGGCTACTGAGGTGGGAGGTGGGTCAAGGTTTCTTCTACATGTAGAGATATGATTTGAAGAAAAGTCACTACACTGTAACAAGGCAACTTTATGAAGAGTTAAAAAAAATCAACCACTATATGAAAAATGCCTGGATGGAGAACTGGATATGTCTCCCCTTCTTTTTTTTTTTTAAGATTTTATTTATTTACTTGAGAGAGAGAGAATGAGAGAGAGCACATGAGAGTGGGGAGGGTCAGAGGGAGAAGCAGACTCCCTGCAGAGCAGGGAGCCCGATGCGGGACTCAATCCCGGGACTCCAGGATCATGACCTGAGCCGAAGGCAGTCGCTTAACCAACTGAGCCACCCAGGCGCCCCGTCTCCCCCTCTTGATGCGAGCTGTTCTTTCCGCATCCACAGGCTAGCTTGATCATCCTATATGTACAAACCATGTGCTATTACATTACATTTAACTTAAATGTCGGCTAGGTTTCCACGTAGAGAAAGAGCAACCTCTTGTCTTCAGTTTATGTTGAACTGAATGATAATTTGACTCAGTTTTGTCTTAATCTGATAGAATTCTAAAATAGGAAGCAAGCAGAAACATGTTCATGGATTTGTCTCTGGGTCAAATTCTACATCAACTCACCATCGTAAGGTTATTATTTAATTAACTCATTTTGGTAACGGCCACTTGCAAACAACTTACTGATACATAGAGAATTAACAATTATTCTGTCCCTGCATGCTGAGGAAAGGATGTCTCCAGAGCCTGAAGGAGAGAAGAGCCAACAGTTTCTGGGAGAGGCACTGTATACTACTAAATCACAGTCTATCTAGATGTTGTTACAACTTTACCTAATGAGAACTACAACAGAGGCTGCTTGGATATTATAGTATGACCTCACCTCTAGTTTATGAATCGCATGGATTAAATACTGAGGTAGATATTTTCCTCCCATGCAAGAAAAATGGAAGCCTTCCTTAAGAGGTTCACAGGGACTTGATGCACTCAGGATCAAAGCAGATGCAGATCAACATGGTTATTACACACCCACTGTGTGCATAAAACTGTGCTGAGCACTAGGCAGATATAAAGATGAACACATGGGGCACCTGGGTGGCTCAGTCGTTAAGCGTCTGCCTTCAGCTCAGGTCGTGATCCCAGGGTCCTGGGATCGAGCCCCACATCGGACTCCCTGCACCGCCGGGAAGCCTGCTTCTCCCTCTCCTACTCCCCCTGCTTGTGTTCCCTTTCCCGCTATGTCTCTCTCTGTCAAATAAATAAATAAAATCTTAAAAAAAAAAAAGATGAACACAATGATCTCTCGAATCCTTACAATATTTCAGGGATCTAAGGAGATAGGAGCAAAAACTAAGAAATGGGGATCACACAGAACGTTTCTCGTAAAGCCAGAAATTGTATTAGAACTTCTTTTTTGTAGTCTGGGGATGCCATTCAGAAGCAGAATTTTGAATTAGGCCTTAGAGCTATCAAATGGTTTTCAAGAGCATACATAAAGAGTAATGGAACCAACTAGGTCACCTTCAAGACAGCAGAGGAAGAATCACTCCTGGTCATACAGAGGGGAGACTAAATTTGGAGACCAAGATGGAGGCTGTCATTTCTCACCAGACTGAGATTTCTCCTGTCACCTGAAAAATGTTCTTCCATCAGTAATTTCCCTTTCTTGGATCTGCCACACCTCTCTCTGACCACTGGGTCCTTCTCAGCACAGAATTTGAAAAACTCTCTTATGTCCAAACTAATCATATAAGCAAGCAAAATCTCACCTAAAGCCTGAGCCTCCTGTACGTATCTCTCCATCTTTCTCCTACCATCCACAGCCAGACTCAGGAAAGAAGGAGTTGTTTGCATTTACAGCCCCTCCTTATTTATCAAAGTGTCACCTCAGCTACCAGCAATTGGGCACCACACTCGAGATTGCTCTCCTAAGATCACTAACAACTTTTCTATCGTTCCTCTCAGAGCAGTAACGATCATGCGGCCAGTTTTTCCATCTTGAATCTCTCCCTTACCACTGCCTTTATGATCCCACTCCTTCTAATTCCTCCTCTCTCTCAGACCACACTCATTAAGACTCTTCTGGCTCCATTCACCTCTTCCATTCTTGGTCTTCTCACTTTGTCAATCTCCCAGGGCACTGTGGAGAGTGGAAGTAACTTGAGCTCCCAAAAACATTGGTTGGAAGATTGATTCTTGCACTTATTGGCTATGTGATTTCAAGCAAATTATTGACCTCTCTGAACCTGTCTCCTTGTCCTCAGTAAGATGGGGCTAATCATGCATAAGTCATCAAGTCCCTGTAAGAAATAAATGTGAAGGGTACATTCTGCATGGAGCACTGGGTGTTATGCACAAACAATGAATCATGGAACACTTCATCTAAATCTAATGATGTAATGTATGGGGATTAACATAAGAATAAAAAAATAAATAAATTTAAAAAAAAAAGAAAGAAATGTGAAACTATAAATTTCACAAAGAGATGATCTTGGGTCTGCCACATGGTATGTGCTCATTAAATGTTCATTCTTCACCTACTGTCACTGTGTTAATAATGCCTTAATTGATTTCTCTAGCTTAGACCTTACTCTCTCTCAGTGCAGGTATAACATCAAACTGCAAGTCACTTACAAGTCACCTTAGACTTTTTCCTCTGCCTCACTCATGTAGAATTCCATTGCCTTTAAAACCCTAGAGTCAGGGGGGCGGAGCAAGATGGCAGAGGAGTAAGAGACCTGGATTTCATCTCCTCTCAGGAATTCAGCTGGATAGGGATCAAACCATTCTGAACACCTACAAACCCAACAGGAGATCGAAGAAAAGAAGAGCAACAACTCTCTCATCAGAAAAGCGACCACTTTCTGGAAGGTAGGACGTGCGGAGAAGTGAATCCGAGGCGATATTCGGGAGGATAGACGGCGGGGGAGGGGCCTCCGGCCGCCGCTTCTGGCAAGTGATAGAGCCGCGGAGCACAAAATCGGAACTTTTAAAAGTCAGCTCCGCCGAGGGATGTCGCTCCAGTGGCTAAACGGGGGATGGAACTCTTGCAGGACAGTGTGGTCTCGGACCCTCGGGGTCACAGAAAGCCTGGGGGTGCCTGAGTGCGGCAGAGCTCCCAGGTAACGGAGCAGGGAAGCCGGCTGCAGAGGTGGAGCCGAGGCGCGGGCTCTCACCTCGGGGTTGCCATAAACCGTGATCCGCGGCACAGTCGGGCCCCTGCTCCTCCAGCAGGGACCCAACAAGTGGCAGATCCGGGGAGACTCACCTTCCTCCCCCAGGGGCAGCGGCACAGGAGTGCACCACAGGGATCTGCTGGGTTTGGAGACTCCACCCGGGGTCGGGTGCCAGAGATAGAAACGCGCGGTCACAGGCCGGGTGAGCACGGAGTGCGGCTGGAGACCGGGGAGACGGGAGTGACTGACGGCTTTTCTCTGGGGGCTCACTGAGGAGCGGGGCCCTGAGTTCTCGGCTCCTCCGGGGCGGAGATTGGGAGGCCGCCATTTTCACTCTCTGCCTCCAAAGCTGTACGGAAAGCTGGCAGGGAACAAAAGCTCCGAGAGCAAAGCCGAACAGATTACTTAGCCCGGACTGGGCCAGGGCGGGGCAATTCCGCCTCCGGCAAAGACATTTGGGAACCACGGCAACAGGTCCCTCCCCCAGAAGATCAGCGAGAACAGCCAGCCAAGACCAAGTTTACCTATCAATGAGAACAGCAGAACTCCAGCGCTAGGAGAATAATGCACATAGAATTCATGGCTTTTTCCCCATGATTCTTTACTCTTTCAAAGTTAATTTTTTTTTAACTGTCTTTTTTTTTCTTTTTTTTGAATTTTTCTTTTTCCCTTTTTCAACCAACATCTTATCAATCCCTTTTTTAAAAAACATTTTTATTTTTCATTTTTAGAGTCATATTCTATCCCTTCATAGTAGTTACCCATATTTTTTGGCATATATGTATAAGTTGTTCATTCTTTAAACTTTTGAGATAGTTTCTTCTAACAGATCAAAATATACCCTAAGTCTCTAATGTATGTTTTTTTTTTCTACTCCCCTGCCTGATCACATTCTCTCCCTTTTTTTTTAAATCCTCTTCTTTCTTTTTTCAAACAACTTCCTATCAATTCCTTTTATAAAATTTTTTATAATTTCCATCTTTACAGTCATATTCCATCCCTTCATCATATCAAACCTTATTTTTGTACATATATAAGTCTTTCTTTCTTTAAAATTTTGGGAGGCACTTTCTTCTAACAGACCAAAATACACCCAAAATCTAGTGTGTGGCACTGATCTATATACCAGCCTGATCATATTTGATCACATTCTGTTTTTTTGTTTTGTTTTGTTCTGTTTTCATTTGTTTTTATCTTTATCTTTTTCTGTTTCTTTTTTTTTTCTTTTTCTTTTTTCTCTCTTTCCCTTTCTTTTCCCACTGCTTCAGGTCTTTTCTGATTTGTTTAGAATATATTTTCTGGGGACGTTGTTACCCTGTTAGCATTTTGTTCTCTCATTCATCTATTCTCCTTGGACAAAATGACAAGACGGAAAAAATCACCTCAACAAAAAGAACAAGAGCTAGTACTGACTGCCAGGGACCTATTCAATATGGACATTAGTACGATGTCGGATCTAGAGTTCAGAATCACCACTTTAAAGATACTAGCTGGGCTTGAAAAAAGCATGGAAGTTATTAGAGAAACCCTTTCTGGAGAAGTAAAAGAACTAAAATCTAACCAAGTCGAAATCAAAAAGGCTATTAATGAGGTGCAATCTAATATGGGGGCGCTAACTGCTAGGATAAATGAGGCAGAAGAGAGAATCAGTGATATAGAAGACCAAATGATGGAAAATAAAGGAGCTGAGAAAAAGAGAGATAAACAACGACTGGATCACGAGGGCAGAATTCAAGAGATAAGCGATACCATAAGATGAAACAACATTAGAATAATTGGGATCCCAGAAGAAGAAGAAAGAGAG